>NC_143254.1:55748173-55899688 GCF_984573655.1 Nuphar pumila
GAAGCCTTGGCATCGTTCGACGCGACGGCGTAAGTAAAGACATTGCAGAAAGCAGGAGCCTTGGCATCGTTCGACGCGACGGCGTAAGTAAATGCATAATCGGAAGTGCAGAAAACAGGGAGCCTTGGCATCATACAACGCGATGGCAAAGGTAAATTACATAGCCTGTGCGATATAAGACGCGTCGGCAGAATCAGCAGATATACACCTAGATCCGCATCCAACGATAGTTACGAGGCGAGCGGGTGAACACCGAAGTGTCCTAAAGGGCTCAACCAAGAACTAAAGCGAGATACCATTTTGAAGAACGCATATACTGCGTGTTTGAACATAGATATATCCGACGATAGTTACGAGACGAGCGGGTGAACACCGAAGTGTCAAAAAAGGGCTCAATCAAGAACTAAAGCAAGATACTACTTCAGAAAGTATATTCTATATACAAACAGTCAAATACTTGAGAGAGATGGATCAACGAAGCGAACTTACTTCAAATCGTGGAAGAAACGGCTCCGGGTTGCTTCTTTGGCTTCGAGCCTTCCTTCGAGAGGTCAGACTAAGTCAGATGAAGCTGACTTAGTTGGGAAAGAGGTAGAGTAGGTCAAGCTACTCAACCTAAGTGGTTTGAACCAAACAGGGTTCGATCCAAGTCAACTGGGTTCAGCAGGTTCGAACTCAGCTCAAGTAGGCTAAGTCTGGGTTCAGAAATCCAAACCGGAATCTGGACCAAAAAGGACTTTGACTTTGACTTTAAACCCAACTAGGTTCAAGTCAAGTCAACTGGGTTTGGACCAGGTCAAGTGGGTTCAGACCCAGGTCAGGTGGGTTAGGACCAGGTCAGGCAGGCTCAGGCTAAGTCAGGCAGGCTCAGACCAGGTCAGGTGGGCTCAGGTGGGCTAGGCTAGGTAGGGGAGGTTTAGGAGAGAGAGAGAAGGCAAGAGAGAGAGGGGGGGTCGATTTTTATGAGAAGAGAGAGAGTGGGGAGGGCTATTTATAGCCCAAGCCCACCTCCTCTTGGGTTTTTCCATGCCCATACTACCCCCTTGGCTTCTTTTTAATTCCAAGAGGTTCCTTGGTGTGGGGCCCACTTGGATATTCCATGGGATATTTTTGTGGGTCCCACCAGATATTTTCTGAGGAATATTTCTGTGGGTCCCACCAATATTTTCGTGGGTCCCGCAAGAATTTCGGGTTTCCGGCGATTTTTTCCGAAAAATTCTGAGTACGCCATTTTCTTCGTATTGACGTAACTAAGAAAGTTGGCTCGTACGAATCTATTGATTTCGTTTAGTTAGGAAGTTATGGCTTCCCGAGTATTTGAGCATATATTCGCAATTCGACGAATATCCTAAGTATAACTGGCTCGCAGGAATTGATTCGTTTCGCATTCTGAGAAGAAATGCTATTTTTACCGGTAAATGCCTCATGAATTTTATTCAGATATTTTCTGAAAAATTGCGGGTCTTACAATGAAAGAATATTAATAATAGAATTTCACAGATTAAAGAGGATTCTTGATAGATTTGGCAGTTTGATATCCCGAGGGCTTCTCTCATGATAATCTTGCTGCATTCTTTTTGCTCTCTTGGGTTTTGGCTACATTCTCCTTCATTTTGGAGATGTTTCGACTTTTTCTTTCTTTCTTTCTCCTCTCTTTCTCTCTTTTGGGAGGGTACGTCACAAGCTCCTTCATCTTGGAGATGTTTCGATCCTTCTTTGACGATATTGGCTCATGGGTCAGAGATTTTTTTGGATGATAGCTGAAATTAAATATCTTTTAGGGATTGTCGAGAGGTTCATCGCATATGACTTCATCTCGACAGTGCTTTGGACTTTCCCTGGAAGGATCCGTCACAAACTTTGTCATCTTGGAGATGTTTCGAATCTTCTTTGGCCCCGGGGGTCTACTCGCCTAATTCGCCTTCATCTTGACGACAGGTGAGACATCCCTTTTGCGGATATTTAATTGCAGCTTAGGTGATTTGGAGGAGACAGGGCTTGGCTAAATGCTCTCTTTTCTAGCACTCAGGATATTTCCACTGCCTCATTTACAAGAATAATCTTTAAAGATGCGCCATTGACTGCGATCAATATCGATCATCTACGGCTTTTCAATAACATTGAATCTTCTTTTCTGGCCATATCGAGGACTTATCCTTCATCCTTTTGGTTGGCTAATAAAAAGAATTTGAATTTTGAATCTCTTTTCGCAGAAGCTTCACTCTTTTGGAAGTAATGCTGAAGGTAAACTGAAATAAAGATTTGTGCGATAAAGATTCTGAAATAAAAAAGTAATTTGATTGACAAATTGACAAAATTTTCTTGAAATCCTTGGTGAAGGAGAGCGTTTGAAGTCCAGCTCAATACATCCGTGACGAAAATTCTCCTCTATTTTTCCCCAAAAAGAGAGACTCAGGCTTAGCCCTTACCTGAATGGGAATTGGGAAATACTCCTCTCTTCCCTGAAGAGGAGGTGTTTGCAAAACGAACTTTCGAAGAGAAATTAAGCTTTCATCAAAGCTCCCTAATATTAGGCTTCTCTTATGAAAATGGGGCCGATAATAGTGAGGTCTGAAAATTGGGTCATGAAAGGAACGAGTCCATCACACTCTCCCTGTAAAGAGGGTCCTTTATGACGAAAAATGGCCTAGTATGAAATTAGGGGGGTCACAAGAAAAGCGAGTCTCCGTCGAGCCTCTCCCTTTAAAAGTGTCCCTTGTGTGAAATTGAAAATTGTTTTGCAAACGGGTTCACAAAGACGTGAGTCCCTTCAAACTCTCCCTGAAAAGGGGCTAAGTGAACGAATTGGATAGCATGTGAAAAGAACGAGCTCCCTCGAACTCTCCCTAAAAGGGGTCTCTCGCAAGAGAAAATGATTGAAATTGGATATTGATATTGATTGACCCAAAGGTCGAAATTGAAAATTGGTTGCTGGAAATTGAATGACTCGAAGGTCGAAATTGGATGACCTGACGGTCGAAATTGAGAATTGATTTGACCAAAAAGGTCGAATATGAGAATTGGTTGACCGAAAGGTCGAAATTGTGTGCCCCGAAGGTCGACATTGAGAATTGATTGACCCGAAGGTCGAAAATTTGGAATTTGATTGACCCGAAGGTCAAAAATTGGAAATTGATTGACCCAAAGGTCGACAATTGGAAATTGGGTGACCCGGAGGTTGAAATTGAAGAATTGCCTGATTCGAATATTTAAATTAGAATTTGGAGGGGAAAATGTCAAATTTGAGCAATTGACAGACTCTGAGGATCAAAATGACTTGGATCAACAAAGGGGAATGATGAGTTCGAGTCAGAGCTCGAATAAAATACAGAAATCACGAGTCGAAACTCGAATCAACAAAAGAAAATGAAGAGCTCGCATTTGAGCTCGAATGAATAGAGAGATCTTGAGTCGGATCCCGGATCAACCAAAGAAAATGAAGAGCTCAAGTCAGGGCTCGAATAAGGTAATGAGATCACGAGTCGGAACTCGGATCAACAGAGAAAAATGAAGAGCTCGAGTTAGAGCTCGAATAGGGTAATGAGGTCATGAGTCGAAACCCGGATCAACAAAGGACAATGAAAGGCTCGAATCAGAGCTCAAATAAGATAATGAAATCACGAGTCAGAACTCGGATCAAACAAAAGAAAATGAAGAGCTTGTGTCAGAGCTCAAATGGAGAGATCTCGAGTCGGAACCCAGATCAACAGAAGAAAATGATTTGAATAAAAACCCGAGTCGGAACTCGGTTTTTCGAAAGGTTGGGTTTTTGAAAATGTGCCAGTTTGAACACTGGATTTTGAAATAATACCAGTTCGAGCAATGGATTTTGGTTCAGTACTGGTGATTACCTTTCAATTTTGAATCATTTAGGAATTGTGATGGGACTGTTTGTTGAAATCCCTGTACTGACCGAATTGTTGTTAATGCAGTTGAATGCAAATGAATATGAATTGATGCACATGAATGCACAAGTGCGTAAAATGAGAGATTTGCTTATCCTGCCTGCATACAGAACAAAATTTTAAAATGCCCCAGTGTAACTGGGAAAGAAAGTTTGGTCATTATTTGAAGAAAACGGGAAGATTACAAGAGGAGACTAAATGTTTCAAGTGTAAAACTTTTTCAAGTGTCGAGCATTAATGGGATCCGGCAATTCTACCCCATCGGCGTTGATGAGCCGATATGAGTTGCGGGGTAATGCTTCTTTGACGACATATGGGCCTTCCCAATTTGGCGACCATTTACCGCCAGGATAATGCTTGAGATAGGTTGTGGATCGAAGCACTAACTCATTGACTTTGAATCTTCTTTCGATGACAGACTTCGCATACTGTCTGGCTACTCTCTAGCGATAGGATTGAGCATATTCTGCTGCTTTCAGCCTTCTCTCGTCGAGCAAGTCTAACTGTACCAGTCGCTGCTGCTGATATTGATCAAGAGGTAATTGCAGAAGTGAAGCAAATTTCAAAGCGGGCTTCTGAACATGTAGCGGCAATACTACTTCTGTTCCGTAGACCAATTCTGATGGAGTAGCATTCGTTGGGGTGTGAATGGTGGTCCGGTAAGCCCATAGTGCATCGTGAATCTTCTCATGCCAGTCACGGCCTGTTTCTACAGTTCGCTCCAAGATACGAATTAAAATCTTGTTGGTGGCCTCTGCCTGACCGTTCTCTTGAGGATAGTAGGGAGCGGAAAATGATGAAAGATTTTGAACTTTGAGCAGAATGTCTTCATTCTTTCATTCTTGAAATGACTGCCATTGTCTGACACAATGTCATGCGGGATGCCGAAATGGCAAAGGATGCTTTTGTGAATAAAAGAGACCACGTGTCGTCCTTCTACGGTGCGAAGAGTGATAGCTTCTACCCACTTGGTGAAATATTCTGTCGCGGCAAGGAAATATTTATGGCCATTTGAAGCTGAAGGAGTGATGGGACCTACGACATCGAAGGCCCACATAGAAAATGGCCACGGAGAGACAACAGACTGTAAATAAGTTGCCGGAGCATGAATAGAGGGTGCGTGTATTTGGCATTGCACACACTTCTTCACATAATGATAACAGTCTTGCTGCATAGTTTTCCAATAATAACCTGCTCTGATGATCTGCTTGACAAGAGTTTGGTATCCGACGTGTCCACCACAGATACCTTCGTGTGCTTCTCGCACAACCTCTTTGGCTTCGTCTTCATCTAAACATCTGGAATACTCTGAACTGAATCCACGGTGATAGAGGACATTGGCCAAAATGAAATATCGAGTAGACATACGCTGGATTGCTCGCTGCTCTTTCTTTGAGAGTTCTTGAGGAAATTCACCGGTTTCTATGAAAGTTTTGATGTTGTAATACCAAGGTTTCTTCCTTTGCTCAGCCTGGTTTACTTGTTCCGCTGGAAGGAAAGCAGGTTGGTCAAGTCTGCCAATTTCAAAAGAGCGACAAGATTCTCCATTTTTGAATGCCATAATGGAGCCTAAACTGGCTAGACTATCGGCCACTTGATTAAAATCTCTCTTGATGTGGAATAACTGAAATTCTTCAAACTTGCTGACAAGAGCTGAAACAATTTTCTGATAGGGGAATAACTTCTGATCTTTCACTTGCCATTCGACTCGAACTTGATTGACAACGAGTAATGAATCACCGTAAGCGTGCACTCTCTTGACATTGAAATCTAGTAGAATCTTTATACCTTGAATCAGGGCTTCGTACTCAGCCATATTGTGGGTACATTGAAAATCTAATTTGAGAGAAAATGGAATCATCTCTTTCTCAGGAGTGATTAATAAGATTCCAATGCCTATTCCGGCCATATTCTTAGAACCGTCGAAAAATAAATTCCAGATTGGATGTTGCTGGATATTGCATATTTGCTCATCTGGAAAATCATCTTCGGCTTTCACCTCTTCTGCCAAAGAAAAATCTGCCAATTGATCTGCAATTGCTTGTCCTTTAATTGATTGCTGCAAAACGTATTCTAAGTCGTACTGCATCAGTAAGACTTGCCATTTTGCGACTCGTCCGCTAAGAAAAGGTTGCTCCAAGATATATTTGAGAGGATTGAGCTTGGACAAGATTTTGACTTCGGATGCCAGCAGGTAGTGTCTTAGCTTCTGACACATCCATACTAGAGCTAGGCAGGTCTTCTCTATGTGAGAGTATTTCTTTTCATAGTCTATGAAAGTCTTACTCACATAATAAATGGCGTGCTCTATCAAGCTGCCTTCTTTGTACTGCGCCAAGAATCCGCCGCATGCAACTTGATTGACTGAGATGTATAACAAAAGAGGTTTTCCCAATTCTGGCGGCTTCAAGATTGGAGGATTGAGAAGATACTTTTTTATTCGATCGAACGATTGCTGACATTCTGGTCCCCATTCGAACTTTACTCCTTTTCTGAGTAAGTGGTTGAAAGGTTCACATCTCATCGCCAAGTTGGAAATAAATCGCCGGATTGATTGCATGCGTCCCTGAAGGCTACGCAACTCTTTGAGATTTTTCGGGGGTGGCATATCAATGATAGCCTTGGCTTTGGCCGGGTCAACTTCAATTCCCTTTTTACTGACCAGAAAACCTAAAAGTTTGCCTGATTCGACTCCAAAGACACATTTTTATGGGTTAAGCCTTAACTTGTAAAGAATGAGTCTCTTAAAGACTTGATCAAGCGCTTCGAGGTGATCTTCTCCCTCTTTAGATTTCACGAGGATATCATCAACATATGCATCCATGATTTTGCGCATCTGATCATGAAAGATAACGGCCATCGCCCGTTGATATGTTGCTTCAGCGTTCTTGAGCCCAAAAGGCATAACTGTATAACAGAAAGTACCCCAAGGCGTAGTGAAAGAAGTTTTAGATTGGTCGCGGGCGGCCAACTTAATCTGGTTGTAGCCGGAATATCCATCCATGAAGGAGAACATGGCATGTCCTGCTGTGCTGTCAATCAGAAGATCAATGCTTGGCAGTGGATAGTCATCCTTCAGAGTTGCCTTGTTGAGGTCTCTGAAGTCTATGCAAATCCTGACTTTGCCACTTTTCTTTGGGACAACGACGATATTGGCTAACCAATCTGGATAGTCAATAGGTCGGATAAATCCTGCTTTGAGCAGATCTTCAAGTCCTTCTTTGACTTGTTGTTCTATTCTGGGATCCATTTTTCTCAGCTTTTGCTTAACTGGCTTTACATCTGGCTTCAAAACAAATCGGTGTTCGACCAATTTGGGATCTAAGCCCGGCATATCTTCATATGTCCATGCGAACACTTCTTCATGTTGCTTGAGAAAATTTGTAAGGCTTTCTTTCTCTTCCGGACTTAGACTGGTACCGATCTTGAGAATCTTGGGATCTTCCTCTGAGCCGATATTGACATCTTCACTAGGATCTTGTACTAGAGCGGATGGTTCATCTTGCTTCTGAACTGAGGCAAACTCTGGTAATTCCTGAAGAGACGGATCAAATTCTGCATAATCATCTAACTGCTTTGCAATCTTGTCATCTCCTGTGCTTGCTTTGACTCGGTGAATTGCTGCCGATTTTTGGAAAACCTTGGGATTGATAACGAGTTTCCTGATTGCTCGAGAAGACATTTCTGAAATTTTGGATAAGGAATGGGATTCAGGAAAAATCGTCCATCATATGACAAACAATCATTTAAAAAGAACTATGCATGAAATGACATCTAGTTATAAAATAGAGATAAAGGAGACAGATGGCATCCAGATAGACAAAGAAACTTGACATTTTATTGATTTGACTTTGATAAAAGACATTGAGACATTTATTTTGAAAGGAATAGAAAGGAAATGCAACAACGATTCTCAATGTGCCCCTTTAACAAAAACAGTCTTCTCTGGTGAGCTCCCGCCGGAAAACCCTAATCCTGCCCTGTGGGGACGATGCTTTTGGATCATTGGCTCGACACGACCATCTTCATTTTTGCCCAGTCCTTTAAAGGGTTGATAACCATGCTTCAGAAGTAAGTCGAATCCCTTTCTTACTTTCATGAATTGTGGAAACAATGGATGATCTTTGACAGTGTCGTAGCTGACACGACCTCCAATCTTGAAGAACTTGGGACCTCTCCATCGGGTCATGGCTACAGTGTGCAGGGATAATTCTGATGTTGCCTGGAGTATTTCCTGACTTTCTTTGAGACTGATTTATTCATTCTCTCTGATGCTAGGAATATCTGCAGTGAATGATGGTCGAGGAATCATAGGCTGTGGGAGTCTTTCTTCTGGGTCCTCTCCGAGCACTGTCGTAATCATTCCGCCTTTGGACCATTTTACGCATTGATGCAAGGTGGAAGGCACTGCATTTGCATTATGAATCCATGTCCTTCCGAGCAGCAAATTGTAGGTGGGTGGCACATTGACCACATGAAAAAGCATTGAATGTACCGAATAATTAATGAATACTTCCAGGAATATCTTGCCTTTTGCCGTCTGACCATGGTTGTCAAACCCATAGATGGTGATAGGGTCTGGAATGTATTCTTCTTCCTTAATGCCTAACGCCTTTGCGGTCATTTCAGGACATATATTGAGGCTGCTGCCTCCATCTACTAGCACATGGGGTACTGTCATTCCCCTTACTCGAACGACGATGTAAATAGCATTATTGTGAAAGGAATGAGGCTTTGGAAGGTCCTCATCCGAGAAAGTGATCGGCGCATTGGTCATGGCCGAATTCACTATTTGTGCCATGTCTTTAGGAGTGGTACTGGGCTTAACTTTGATCTTTCTGAGCAGATTATCCAGTACTTGCTGATGCTTGCAGGAACTCTTGGCCAAGTCAAGAATGGAAACATTGGACAGAGCGGTCAGAGGCTTCTGACTTGAATTCTCCGGCTTGGGCTTGATGATTTGATTGAGAAAATCAGGAAGTCCCTTTGACTTGGGGGCTGACTTTACAGGTGCTTCAGAAATTTTCATCTTGCCGAATGCTGCGATTAGGTCCATCTTTTTAGAAGCTGGAGCTGCTTGTCGAAGTACTGATACCTGATGTTGAACTTGTAGATCTTGTGCAGAACACGGCTTGATGTGTTCATGAGGCAGAAATGGTTGGGCAGACACTACTGCTGTGGTGTGTGAAGGAAAAGGCTGCTTAAGAATGTCCATTTTTTCTTCTTCTTCTCCTTCTACCAATAAATTCTTGTCAATAAGATCCTGCACAATATTCTTGAGAACGAAACAGTTCTCAGTGCTGTGTCCCACTGTTCTGTGGAACTTGCAGAATTGATCCTTCCATTTCCCCATAGGCACAGGGGGATCGGCCAGTCTAGGCAACTTGACCATTTCCTTCGACAACATATACTCGAGCACATCTTTGAGTGATTGGTCGAGAGGAGTAAACTTTCGGTCATAACTCCATCCTTCATGTTTAACTTTTTCACGCAATTTCGGCCCTTGGTCTTGCTGAGAAGGCTTGCTGTATTGAGGAGCAGGTTTCATTTTCTGATCTCCTTTATTGTTGGAATTGCCTGCGCCGTAGCAGTAATCTTTCTTCTTCCCTTTGTACTGATTTCGGCCATTGTTGTTGTTGTTGTTGTTGTTGTTGGCAGAGAAGGTGAAGTGAGCTTTCTTCTTCTGCTCACCTTGGGGATTACTCTTGGGAAAAGTGAAGCCTTCATAGACTCCATTCTCTACGCTCAGCTCGAGCCATTTTGCTCGCTCAGTTAATTCAATGAAGGTCCTGGACGGTGCAGTAGAGATTAATCCTCTTAATGGTTGAGAAAAATTGTTGAGGATTAATGACAAAGCGTGCCTTTCAGATATGGGATCTCTCATTTTGTTGCAGGCTGACCTCCATCTGTGAATGAAATCTCGTGCTTTTTCATTCTCATTCTGCCTCAGACTGCAGAGATGACTTAATGTTGGGAGCGCTTCTGTGTTGAACAAAAAGCGTTCAATAAATAAATTCACCACTTTATCGAACTCCTTGAGCTCGATGGGATTGATATGCTCAGCATACCATTTAGCTGCAACTGCTTCCAAGCTGCGAGGGAAACACAGGAATAGTGCTCTGTTATCTCTCTTGAATCTTGAGCACTCTACAAAGAAAGTGGCGAGATGGGCTTTCGGATCTCCAGAACCATCGAACTTGATGAATTTTCGGGGAAGGTTTTCGAGATCGTCATCCCCTTTGAGGCCGTCATAGAAGTCTTCACTGGTGAAGACTTTCTTGCCCTTGTCGCGGGCTTGGAGATCCTTAACAACTCGGGCCATTTCCCTGAATTGTGACTGCAGGGGTTCTTCTGTAACCTGATTCTTTGATTTGCGGCTCTTCCTTTGTTTTCGGCCACGTTTCTGAAATGCCGGTGGCACCTCATATTCTTCCTCAGTGTCTTCCGTTGATTCCGATTCATCTGAGATTTCTTCTGGCTGAACCTGCTTCTTGAAAGTTTTCTTGCTCTTATGCCCGTGGAACTTTTCTCTAAATGAATTTTTTTCTGCACCGGTCCCAGCCTGTTCACTCATCATTTTGTTCATCATTTTCCGGAACATGGCATACATTTGCGGATCTGTTATCGTCTCAAAAATTTCCCCCGTCTTCCCTTCCTTGCGGAAGAGAGTGGGAAATGCTTTCGCGATTCAAACTTGACCGGATTTTGGAAATTGTTTCGAAATACTCGCCTCCGTTTTGAAAATTGCGGGAAAATCCATGGGATGGGGCTCGACCTGTCGGTACGAGGTTCGACCGTTCCTGCCGCCTTTAACAAGGGTAATCGAACCAAGGACCAAAATTATGCTTGACTTAGTAAAATCATTGAAATTATGTTCTATCCTAAATGCACAGAGAATTCAGGCATGTGCTATGAGATTTGGTAAAATATAAGTTGGAAAACTATGATGTATGCTTAGAAAATATTTAAAGTTAAAAAGTAGTTCTTAGGAAAAGATGGAAATCAATCTCTCAGAAAAACTCAGATGAAGAAGGTTTGAAATCTCGAGAAAGTTTATAAAGAGTTGGAAAATCTTGAAGAAGAGAGAATCTCGAGAAAATCTTGAGAAAGTTTATAAGGACTTGGAAAATCATGAAAAAAAATGAGAATCTCGAGAAAATCTTGAGAAAGTTTATCAGATTTGAAAAATCATGAAGAAATGGGAATCTCAGGAAAATTTTGAGAAAGTTTAGAAAGACTTGGAAATCCATGAAGAAATGAGAATCTTGGGAAAAGATAAGGAATTCTTGAGAAAGACTTGAAAAACATGAAGAAATAAGAATCTCAGGAAAATTTTGAGAAAGTTTATAAAACTTAGAAAACCCTGAAGAAATGAGAATCTCAGGAAAATGGAAGGAATTCTTGAGAAAGGATGAATATTTGAAAAGGAAAGCACTTGTCAGGAAAAACTCGGATTTTGAGAGTTTTCTTAGGAAAATGATAGAAAATTTTGTAGGAAAACTCATTGGAGAAGGAAATTCAAAACTCAGGAAATTGAATTCCTGAGAATCTTATATTTGAAATGTCTGAAAATCAACTTGGATTCTTGAGAAAGATAAGAAATTCCTTTTGAAAAGAATCTTAAGAAAATAATATTTTAAGGAAAATCATAGGAAAACATTTGATTTGGGAAAATCCAACTTCGAATATCATCATAGTTTCTTGAGAAAATCGATTCCCTGAAGTGAAAATCTTTTGAGAAAATCATGAGAAAAACAAATGATGCAGATGATATGAATGAATGAATGCACTTTTGAAAAGATTTCTGAAAATTTTATTGGAAAAATGTGGATTAAGCCAAAGTAAATCCTTCATATATTCTGACTGTGGCCATGAATATATTCAGGGTTTATTTGAATTAATTCACAATATTTTGAAAAACGTTGGAAATATGAGGTGCATTTTCAAGATAGCCTAAGAGTGTAGGCTCAGTGTGACTGGTAGAAAGATGATGGATCTGGGTCTCGTCCATATTCCGACTAAGGCCGTAAATATGGACTCCACCGAGTTCATCAACTCTCTAATAGTTGGTGCACGTGCCATTCGTGTTCATCCACGGTGAATTTGGAAAATTGAGATATATGCATCATAGAATCAGGATATTACTGAAATCAAACTATATGAGATGCGGCCTAATCCAAGCAGTAAAAGTAAATCTTATTCCAAGGTTTACATTGGATTATTACATTTCATAACATAAAAAAAAAAATTGAAATGGAGCCAAAGAATCTGCATCTTCTAGATTTTCCTGCAAAATGAGAGTTAGTACAAAATAAACAAGGAAATGGACATATATACTATATACAACAAAGATATATAGGTAAATATAGAAATACTCGAACTTATGATGGATGATATATGATAATGAAGATATATTTACAAAAGTAAGAGAAAATGAAAATATATGTAATAACAAGTACACATGAAGGGATATATATATATATATGTATATAAGTATGTATACATGTATATATATATATATAGACATATACATATACATATACATATATACGTATACATATAGGTAGATATACTATAGATATACATATACATATATATATATATATATACATATAATGAGAAAATATACAAATTTAATGGAAATTCCATATAATGGGTAAAACCAGAAAATACAGGTATATACATTTTCTGTAGGCGATTTACACAAATTACAAGATAATTTTCGATAAAAATGGGTATAGAGCTTCCCTATATAACAATAACGAAGCTTGTAAAAGATGATATAGAGATCATGAACGGATATGGATATATCCGTTCATGAACATAGCCGATTTACAAGAGTGGGTACTTCTGCAGAAAGGATGGTAAATAAATAGCATACATAGTGTGCAGGAATTATGTATCAATTTACTATAATGATGCTATATACAATAACATAGATATAGGCGATAGTGTTGTGCTTAGTGTAAGGTATCTAAGTACCATTGAGGTAATGGCAGGGTGTACCGGTGGTATGAGTGGAATGCAATAAAGACATAAAATCCTAAACAGGTTTGCAAAGGTTATGGCAAGGGCAATGTGGATTTACAGGAACAAAATAGGTTATGCATGCTGAGCATATGAGGGTGATGATATTATTATGTTATGCTGAAAGATGTATGGCAAGAGTGATGCATATAGTGAAGTTAAATGAAAGGCTGCCAAGAGACCCAACAATATGACCAAGGATGTGCTGTTAAAAATTTTAATGACATACTGTAATATAGAATGGGGTACTGTAGAGGCATTTAGTGATCTGCAGAATAGATAGTGGGATGCAAAATTATAACCTAAAGACGTATAAAATACAGAAAACGTGAGTGTAATATACAAAAAAAAAAAAAAAACAGAGAAAAGAAGAAAAAATTGTAATGTGGATGACATGGTATAACACAGGGAGATCCATAACTACAAATGGTCTTCAGATATTGTAAGAATGCAAAAGAGGAAAAATTCTGCAAAACAGATATTACTATTGCATACAAGCCTTATTCAATAAAGAGAGTAACCAAGGTATGAAATAACATCCTATGTGTGTAAAATATGAAGATATACAGATGGAGCAAACTGGGAGTGAACCTATGAACAAAGGTAGGGTGAATTTTATATACAGGTAATAAGATGGAAGGGGAAATCGATGCACATGAGCTATTGGCTGAAGCATTCAATAAACCTTGTAAAGTATGTGATATAGTTATAACTATAACATATTTGCATTACGATATTTTCAGCCTAACACAATCCATAATCTCTCTCTCATTCCTTATGCTCTACATCACACGATAGTCATAATATTCATACCACAGGGCTACTGTAAACCCAACTTTGCACAACAATTTGATACTACCAATTTTGAAGGTTGGTAAAAGTAATGGCCCACAACAATAGTTATAAGTAATGGTATTGACTAATATACAGGTATGGTGATTTTGAGCAAAGCATATTTGAATTTTCCTATATAATGTAACACCGGATCATGAAGAAGATTTAACCAAACAAAAGGGCATAACTAACATAAAGTTAAGGCTGAGAAATGCATAACTAATGAAATTAGCATTTGAAGCAAGCACATAAGTTGTCCAGATGACAGTAAACTGAGCAAATGGACCTCAGAGGGAATATGTTATGTGAAATATACAGAGGATGTACGTCTGGCCTTAAATAGATGAAACCACTGCAGACATACCTTGGTTTAGCAGGGCTGAGGAGATCTTCTTCTTTTGAAAGCTCTGCAGAAGGTCAATCGTGATGCCAGAGGGAAGGACTGGAGCCGTGGGTCTTCTCTTTTATCGTTGAACAAAAGATGGCTGAGGTTAAGGGAAATCGCCCTTGTGATTGGCCTCGTTGGCTGGGCTGAAATAGAGAGGGATGGACACGTTAGCTGGGCTGAACTGCTGTGGCTGGAGGAGATGCAGATGGCTGGAGGTGATGTGGAGGATGGTGATGGTGGAAGCAACCGGTTGGAGGAAGGTGGGTTGAAGGAAAATGGGTAGGCAATTGTCTGGGGGTAACGTGAAGGAGCTTTTTTTTTTGCTGCTGGGATTGAAGAAAGAGGGAAAGAGCTGGTGGAGGTCCTGCCGCTGGTGGTGATGGTGGAAGACCCTCTTAGGTTGAAGGAAATGCTCCCCAGCTTTGTGAATCCCCTGCAATAAGAACAGAACATCCCCAAAATCAATCGGCCCAGCCCCCTTCTCGATCAAATGGTTGGGTCTTTTAAAGACCTTCAACCTCTTTCCAAAAGAAAAACGAAACCGCAGCTTCTTGTTTTTCAGTTATGGTTTTTGAAAAAAAATTCAAATTGGAACTTTAATGCTGCCGTTTTCAAAAGGGGCGAGTCTTGTGATTTTTTCAAAATTTTCATTTCATTTACCTAAGTTTTAGGTAAAATGAAATTTATTTAATTTTTTATTTTTTTGGAAGTTCGGCTATGCCATTTAAGGCTGTCTCCTTCTTAAAAATAAATAAATAAATAAATAAAATTATGTAAACAAATTAATAAAAAGGAATAAAATAAAAAATGAGTATTGAAATCAATGAGAGGCTTTTATGGAAATGCCACCTCAACCCACTTTTAAAATGCTTTTGAAAGTAAAGCTTTATTTTGTTTTTGTAAATCTTTTATTTTCAATTGAGGTGCCACCTGTGTGTGGGCCCACTAAAAAAAATAAATAAGAATTTTAAAAAGAAAAATTTGCAAATTGGTATGATCTCCGGGTGGGTCCCGCTTGAAAATAAGAAACTTACCAGGGAATCTGAGTATGATGCTAGTTCAAAGGCGGGTCCCGCTCCATTTGTTTGAAGATACGAAATAAAACATTATTTGTTTTTCAAGAATTTTGAAAAATTGGTTTTTCAGAGCAAAATATGGATAAAGTAAATGTAAAAATTTTGTAAGGAGATTTAAAATCTTTTGCAAAAAGTTTTGAAATAAAATCTTTAAAATCAATATCCAAATATCCAGATTGTTTTCTTGGGGAAAATTTTTGTAATTCAAAGTCCTGGGGGTAAAATGGGAAAGATTGGCAATTTTAAAATCCCAGGGTTTTAAAAATCAATTTTGAAAAGTTTAAAAATAAAATCTGGATTGACAATTTGGAAAATCAGGAGTTCTGGATCTCAAACTGACATGCTATGCAGTGAAATGATGCAATGCTATGCACAGACATGTTCTATGAAATATCACTCTGAGCTTGAACTTGGAAATTCTAACTTTTTGTCCAGAAAGAGGATTTTGAAATTTTGCAATTTGAAGATGTCTCTGAACCTAAATATGGAAATTTTGAGGCTCAAGAGTGAAATTTAGGACTTTCTGACAGGTTCAATATTTAAAAATGACTATTTTGCCCTTCATTGCTTCTGGAGAACTGAAATGTGCCGATTAAGGGCAATGTCAAGAATGTGAGTGAAAATTTGGGGTGTTTACAGGATCTATGCCATCATCCTCTTGTTGTTGATCTTGATTTACGGGATGATCCATTTCTCCTTCTGAGGCTGAGGAGTGTTGAGGTGATGTGGTTCTTCTTCCTGACCTTGTTCGAACCATCAAATGTTGCGGATGCTCTAATGTAGCTGTGGATGCTCTCTGCAGGGCAAAGACCTGATTAGATTATGAAGGAATTGGCTTTTGGAAGAAATATTTATTGAAAATATGGTAGACAATTTGAAGAAGATATCCCATTACTAGGGACTGAGTCGTCGCGAGAATCACGACAATTGTGTTGTCAATTCTTTTAGCACTAGAAACAAACAACGAAAATGTGCCTTGTTACCTAGGTGAGGTCGTCAAACCACAATAGAAAAAGAGAGAATTTTATTGAAATTAGGAAATATGATTTTATTGATCTTGACAAAGAGGTGGAGGACAAACAATTTGCCACCATTCACGATAATCAGCAGACACTCTAGGACCAGGAAAATTTTTAAGAGAGACAAAGGAATCACAGCCGTAGCGGGCAGAATGATATGCCCCGGACCATTGTGCGGAAGTGAGATCAAACTCTGCCATAACTCCTGATAACAATCGGGCTTCGACGTACTACTGTCTCTGGGAGAACTATCGAACACATCTCTCTGGTTGGTAGTAAGTGCAGAAGAATGGTCCCAGTAACTTGAACCTCTTGCCATAAGCGTATGTGTATCTGGGAGGAGATAGTTGCCGATCAAAATAGTCCCAGACTATGTCATCTTCTTGAATGTTGTTGATCATAGACCAGTACTGTGCCACTGAAAGAAGTTCTTGACCATTGTATCTAAAAGAGCTTGCTCGGGATGGAACGTGCTGAAAGAACCAGAATTGAAGTGCGTAGATGCATCCTTCAACTAAGATGGATTCTCCAAGTGAGAATCGAGTCAAGCCACGATATAGGAAGGCGAGCGCTGCCATGGCTATGGAGAGACGATTGGTTTGTCGACTTCCCCATCTTCTCATAAGCTGGATTATTCTGATGTCCATGTAGTTTTGTCCATCTGAAAAGAGGGATAATCCTACAGTGCACAACACCATTGCATTCTGAATCCTTTCTTTAGCTGTCCTGGATAGCGAACTGACTTCAACAAAGGTCCCGTACTGACGATACAACCCGAGCAGGTCAACATATTCATTTCCCTCCAACTGGATCAAGGGCCAGGATCGGCGGCCTGTCATACGAGCTAATGAATCTCGGGGGTCCAAACCCTTGACATTGATCAGGAATTGATGTTCTAATAGATCGCTTGGCTGACCGGCTGGCTCTGGCAATCCCATGATCTTTGAAAATTCATCCATTAAAACGGTCATCTCTCCCCATGGGAACCAGAATGTACATGTCCGAGGATTCCATCGTTCTGTCATTGCATGGATCAGGTTGCCGTTGATGGTCTGCTTTCCAACTGCCGACACCAGTTCTAATCCGCATTCGCTCAAATGGTCCGGGAACATTCGGGAAAAGCTTTTTAGCCAGGAATAGTACCACCGGGGAATGAAAGTTCCGGTGCTTAAGGCTCGATGTTCAGGACGACCTTGTCGCACCTCGTAGGAGATGTGACCTTCAGAAAAGATAGGATCGACTTGACTGGATGCCATCGAACTGAAAATAGAAAAAGACTCGGAATGAGACTTAGGAAAATTTAGGAAATTTTGAAAAATTTTGCAGGCAGGATATAAAATGTAGCTGAAAATTCGAGATCCAGTAGAAAGGTAGAATGAAAAATCTCCTGAAGTTTTGAAAGAAATGGGATATTTGAGAAAATCATCCAAAGTTTGAGAAAAATATCTTGTGGAAAATAAGGATATTTGAAAAAGGCCTAATAAGTTGAAAAACATTCGGAAATATAAAGAATTGAGGAAATAACACACATACAATCACATCCTGCACAAACATTTATGCACATTCAGCATTCCCTAAAAGGCTGACTCTAGATGCATTATTTTGAAAACAGCTGTAGGACCCTTACCCTAACTCTAGGTTCAGATCATCTTTGTCCAATCCAGTTATGCCGATATACCCGAACCGAAATTTGAGGTACGTGGCATATAATTTCAACTCCGGTTCTAAGGTAAGGTTTTCCAACATCCTTGAGCGCCTACCGATATACTTCGGACTGTGGCCCGCGGTACGTGGTAGGGGGGTGTTAACCCAAATAGTTGGCCCAGTTGAGAGGCTCTGTCCTGAACTAGGGTTCTAGAAGAGAGCCCAGCAACGTGAAGACCGGGTAATGATAGGTAATGGAGATTTTGAAAAATGATCACATGCAAGAAATAGAGGGCTCTAAATCCTAGAGAGATAGTTTTTAAAAACTTTGAAGAAGCATACATTGTTTGCATTCAGATCCTAAATTGAGGAGAGTTATATTTAGACCTAAGTCTATGTGAGCATGAAAATATCTCCTCAATCTGGTCCTACCAAACCATGCCTAGTCTATATGCAGTCAATGTAAGCTAGGTCAGAATCTAGGCTCCTAGGTTCGCATGATATCAAAATAAAAGAGCTGACATTTTGTGAACATAATTTCAATAATTGAACTAAGTCAAGCACTACTTTGACCAGACGAGGACAGGTCCCATCACGGTCGCCAAACCTGTTGTCGTCGCAAAATTTTTCCCGTCTTCCCTTCCTTGCGAAAGAGAGAGGAAAATGCTTTCGCGATTCAAACTTGACCGGATTTTGGAAATTGTTTTGAAATACTCGCCTCCGTTTTGAAAATTGCGGGAAAATCCATGGGATGGGGCTCGACCTGTCGGTACGAGGTTCGACCGTTCCTGCCGCCTTAAACAGGGGTAATCGAACCAAGGACCAAAATTGTGCTTGACTTAGTAAAATCATTGAAATTGTGTTCTATCCTAAATGCACAAAGAATTCAGGCATGTGCTATGAGAATTTTGGAAAATGTAAATTGGAAAATATGATGTATGATTAGAAAATATTTGGAGTTGAAAAGCATTTCTCAGGAAAAAGATGGAAATCAATCACTCAGAAAAACTCAGACGAAGAAGGTTTGAAATCTCGAGAAAGTTTATAAAGAGTTGGAAAATCTTGAAGAAATGAGAATCTCGAGAAAATCTTGAGAAAGTTTAGAAATACTTCGAAAACCATGAAGAAATGAGAATCTCAGAAAAAGTTTGAGAAAGTTTAGAAAGGCTTGGAAATCCATGAAGAAATGAGAATCTCGGGAAAATCTTGAGAAAGTTTATAAAGACTTAAAAAAATGAGAATCTCAGGACAAATTTGAGAAAGCTTAGAAAGACTTGGAAAATCATGAGGAAATAAGAATCTCAGGAAAATCTTGAGAAAGTTTATAAAGACTTAGAAAAATGAGAATCTCAGGAATATTTTGAGAAAGCTTAGGAAGACTTGGAAAATCATGAGGAAATAAGAATCTCAGGAAAACTGTAGGAATTCTTGAGAAAATATGAACATTTGAAAAAGGAAAGTACTTGTTGGGAAAACTCAGACTTTGAGAATTTTCTTAAGAAAAGGATAGGAAATTTATAGGAAAAATTCGTTGGAGAAGGAAATTTAGAACTTAGGAAATTGAAATCCTGAGAATTTTATCTTTGAAATTTCTGAAAATCAGCTTTTTATTCTTGAGAAAGATGAAAATCCCCTTTTGAAAATGGATCTTAAGAAAATAACTTTTTAAGGAAAATCACGGGAAAACTTTGATTTGAGAAATCCAACTCCGAATATCATCATAGTTTCTTGAGAAATCGAGTCCCATGAAGTGAAAATTTTCTTAAGAAAATCATGAGAAAACCGAATGATGCAGATGATTTGAATGAATGAATGCACTTTGAAAAACTTTCTGAAAAATTTGTTGAAAAAATGTGGATTAAACCAAAGTAAATCCTTCACAAATTCTGACTGTGGCCATGAATATATTCAGGGTTTATTTGAATTAATTCACAATATTTTGAAAACATTGGAAATATGAGGTGCATTTTCAAGATAGCCTAAGAGTGTAGGCTCAATGTGACTGGTAGAGAGAAGATGGATCTGGGTCTCGTCCATATTCCGACTAGGGCCGTAAATATGGACTCCACCGAGTTCATCAACTCTCTAAGAGTTGGTGCACGTGCCATTCGTGTTCATCCACGGTGGGTTTTGAAAATTGAGATATATGCATCATAGAATCAGGATATTACTGAAATCAAACTATATGAGATGCGGCCTAATCTAAGCAGTAAAAGTAAATCTTATTCCAAGGTTTACATTGGATTGTTACATTGCATAACATAAAGTAAAAGAAAATTGAAATGGAGCCAAGGAATCAACCTCTTCTAGATTTTCCTGCAAAATGAGAGTTAGTAAAAAATAACCAAGGAAATGGACATATATACTATATACAACAAAGATATACAGGTAAATATAGAAATACTTGAATTTATGATGAATGATATATGATAATGAAGATATATTTACAAAAGTAAGAGAAAAGGAAAATATATGTAATAACAAGTACACATGAAGGGATGTATATATATGTATATAAGTATGTATACATCTATATATATATATATATATATATATATAGACATATATATATATACATATATACGCATATATATAGGTAGATATACAATAGATATACATATACATAGATATACATATACATAGATATATATATACATATAATGAGAAAATATATATGCTAATGGAAATTCCATATAATGGGTAAAACCAGAAATTACAGGTATATACAGTTTCTGTAGGCAATTTTACACAGCCGTATTTCCCAAATTACAAGGTAATTTTCAATGAAAATGGGAATGGAGCTTCCCTATATATCTACAACAAACTCTGTAAAAGATGGTCAAGAGATCATGAACGGATATGGATATATCCGTTCATGAAGGTGGCTGTTTATCATGACTGCACTCCTGCAGCAGAAAGGAGAAGGGTATGAGTACAAAAGTACCACTGTAAGTGGTGGCGGTGAAGACGCAACAAGAGATGAAAATGTACAACTAACACAAGTAAAAGACATATTATGCATGCAAAGATTGTCATTATTAAATAAAGGCAGACTACATATTAGAATGGATGATGCCAAGGTTGATGATTATGATATGTGAGCTCTCAAGATTCTTTCAAATAAGTATCTCACCAAATAAAATAAATAAATGAATAAAACAAAATTAGAATAAGAAGATTTATGGGGATAACCTCTCGACAATGAAAACAGATTTTGCAAAATGAATGGTGCCATTCATAGTAGCAACATAACCAGGAGATATTTTTATTAAGAAATGATGCATTTTCGACAGCCACCATTGCAAAGAACAAAAGCCATAGACTCGATTATGAGTATCTTAAGCCATGATGACTACTAAAGGATGCAACAGAGGCTGTATCTTGGATGGGCAGCCACAATAAGGAAAATTTTCCATAGCAAAAAATATCATACTGAATACAACATTGAGTATGCATTAGTTTAAGGGTTCCAAAAAATTTCAACATGCAGGAAAGGTCACAAGCAATGGATAAGAACATGTAGACTAAAAAAAAAAAATTTTAATTGTGATGATATACACGTGAAAATACTTGATAGAAATATTCAACTAACAAAAGGATCATTTAAAACCATGAGGATATGATGATGGTATCTAACACTTCCCAATCTACCAGTCATGCTTTTAATCCCCTTTCTATGCATTATATATTGTGAAATTTCTTGTATGTTATATAATTTCTCCATGAATATATGAAAAAAATCACAGAAAATTCGTAGTAAATAAGAATTTCAACTGGCACATGTTAAGATACATTCACAATGGTTTCATGCTAGCTAATCAACAGGAACTAAGAAAGGACATAGCACAGGTAAACTAATTTGACAATGCACTAGTAACTCATGACAAATAGGGGTATTAATTCAGTAACAAGCCTTGCTACTATTACAAATTTATATCTGATAACCATTTTGAAGACTTTGTCTTTAAAGAACCAAACTATATAAATGAAATGAAAACTAACAGATTCAGACATACCTGTGGGTGAGTCTCTACTGAGTTTGCAGAAATTGCTACAATCGCAAGGTTCTTTGGCATATAAGTGTTTGCTAACTTCACAATATCATTTTGAGATGCTTAACAAAGGGACAATGAATGCAAAGAAACATCATCATTAGCCAATTGCTAAGGAAGGATCTCTTTCAAGGCTGGATCAAGATGTTTACAACAGTCAATAGGATTTTGAATAAATTCCCTGCACTGTGTGACTTGTTGTTGGGCTGAAGAAGAAGGCAGCCTGCGTCTTCTGCTGGATGTCCTCTGCTACGGCTGGGCTGGAGAAGAGCTGGGCAGCAGCAACTGGAGCTCTGCTGTCTGGGCTGAAAAGGGGATGGTTTTACTGCTGGTGAGGGCTGGCTTGAAGGCAAAAGGGAACATAAATTACAGATTTTTTTTTTTCAAAGGGTTTCCAGCTGACAGAGGTATGGAAAGTTGCAGTTGGGGTTGAAGGAATATGCAGCAGGCTGGAATCTTTTGCTGCTGGGGATGGGCACGTTGGGCTAAAGGAGAGGGGCGACCTGCTGTATGAAGGCAAATGGGGAGCTGAAGAAAGGTGGATGTGCGTCTTCAATGGGTTGAAGGATCTGCTGAAGGTGGATGTGCAGCTTGTTGATGGGCTGAAAAACCGAAAAATTTATCGGCTCTCCTTCTTCTGCTGGATACCCTGCGATAAAACCAAAGGGATAAAAAAAATCAATCGGTTCACTGTAGTTGACGGACTCCTTGCAGCTTGTGGTGATAGACCCCCTGCGCATGTAGATGATGGACCCTGCGATTGGGCTCAAGGCCAGGTGAAGACGCTGGCTCTTGGACCTTCAATATCAAATTCCCCAATGAGGATCTCCTGTTGGTGGGCTGGAAAACCTGTTGGGAGGAAGAAGATGATGCTGGTGATGGAAGACTTGCAACTGGATCTTCTGCTGGTGGGGCTGAAGGCTGAAGGAAGATCCAGATAGCAACTGGATGGGGCTGAAGAAGATGCAAACTCCTCCCCCTTCAATGGACAAGGGCACTGGTGGTGAAGACCCTGCAAAACCCAAAAACGCCTCCAATTCAATCGGCTCCTCCCCCCTCGTGAATGCCCTGCCACCCTCTTTAAAAACTTTCCCATCTTTTCAAAAAAAAAAAAACGCAGCCCTCCCTTCCGTTATAAATTTTTTTTTTTAAACTTTTGAAAGTTTTTGTAACTGAATTTTGAAAACTCGCCGTTTTAGAGGCTGGACAAAATCTTAGGTTTTTTTTAAAATCATTTTGGGTTTGTTGACCTAAGTCTTAGATAACTAAGCATTTTTAAAAACTGTTTCTAAAAAAAATGAATAGTGGTATCATAAAAAAAAAAATATTAATGATAATAATAAATGGGAGATGCCACCTCAGCCATCTTTAAAATTCTTTTGAAAATAAAGCTTTATTTTGTGTTGGCAACTTCTTTTATTTTCAATTGGGGTGCCACATGTGTGTGGGCCCACTAACTAAAAATGAATAATATTGAGAAAAATAAAAAAGAAAATTTGTAAATTGGTATGGACTTCGGGTGGGTCCCGCTTGAGAATAAACAACTTACCTGAGAGTTTTAG
The DNA here is from genome assembly GCF_984573655.1 of Nuphar pumila. Taxonomy (NCBI): domain Eukaryota; kingdom Viridiplantae; phylum Streptophyta; class Magnoliopsida; order Nymphaeales; family Nymphaeaceae; genus Nuphar; species Nuphar pumila. The sequence continues at coordinate 55,771,681 of NC_143254.1, forward strand.
TATGATGCTAGTTCAAAGGCGGGTCCCGCTCCATTTATTTGAAGATACGAGATAAAACATTATTTGTTTTTCAAGAATTTGGAAAAATTGGGTTTTCAGGGCAAAAATATGGATAAATGTAAAAACAAAATTTGTAAAGAGATTTAAAATCTTTTGCAAAAAGTTTTGAGATAAAATCTTTAAAATCAATATCCAAATATCCAGATTATTTTCTTGACAAAATTTTTGTAATTCAAAGTCCTGGGGGTAAAATGGGAAAATTTGGTAATTTTGAATACCCAGGGTTTTAAAAATCGGTTTTGAAAAGTTTAAAAATCAAATCTGGATCGATAATTTTGAAAATCAGGAGTTCTGGATCTCAAACTGACATGCTATGCAATGAAATGATGCAAAGTGTTCATGCAATGCGATGCAAAGACATGTTTCAGGAAATGTTACTTTGAACCAGGAAGTGGAAATTCTACCTTCTTCTCCAGAAAAAGGATTTGAAAATTTTCAATTTGAAGATGTCTCTGAACCTAAATATAGAAATTTTGAAGCTCAAGAATGAAATTTAGGACTTTCTGCAAGGTTCAATTTTGGAAAATGACCATTTTGCCCTTCATTGCTTCTGAAGAACTGAAATATGATGATTGAGGGCGATGTCAAGAAGGTGAGTGAAAATTTGGGGTGTTTACAACATCTCATTCATTATCATTGTTGTATTTTGCAAACGGCATCCCTTCAATTGATCTACTTTTTCTTTTCCTTTTTTTTTCTTTTTTTTCTTTTCCCTTTCTTGTCTCTTGGTTTTGATTTTCTTTCGGTTTATCAACTCTCTGTTTCATGTTTACCAGCCTGGGAATCATACCAGAATAAATCTATGGGTCGGTCATGATGGAATGGTGTTATTTTTTTTACTACGTAAGAGCTATTTTTCTGGTTCTCTGCAAAAAAAAAAAAAAGAGAGAAGTAAGAGTCGATTTGACGTTGGGTATCCAATTTATTTCAAACATCAATACAGCTGCTGGATATTTGATCACCATTTATCATATCTTAATCCTGTTATATTAGGCTGCCTTTCATCATATCATCACGCGTTTGTTGTATGTCCTTGCCTAAATTGTTGAGAAATATCAAATGTAAACCTTGTCTTGAATATCAAGGATGTTCATTGTTCTGTTAATATTGGCTTAAGTTTCTCATGTTAAGATGCCAAAAGAGGGCTTCCTTCCCTTTTAAAAGTTATGATGATTTAAGCATTTATGCGACCCATGCTCTTAATGTGGAGGGTTTGGCCACTATTTTGATGTTGGGGCACCAAGAAAATCCATGTTGATCTTGGAAAGGATTTACATATTGTCAAAGAGCATCCTATAGCGGTTTTAGAGATGGATCTTCAAGATGCCCGATCTTCATTCCTTCCCTAAATTTTGGGTACACTCTTCAGTCCAGCCCCTGGAGTGTCCTGGATTCATTGCTGGATGTGGGAATATGTTTGAAACTTATAGCAGGATATGTTACAAAGAGATATTTTCAACAAGTCTGAAGGCAGGGTATGCAAGCTATCATCTGTTGGAAGGAGAAAATGGCGACCTTAAGTTTTCCCCAATCAGGTAAGTCTCCCAAGGTTTCCCTGTTGGGATATGATCGATCGGTTGAGGTCGATTTGTGGGTTGAATGTGGATCCCAATTTGACATATGATTGGCTCATGGAAAGGGTCACTTATATGATTTGATTCAATAAAATCCAATTACCTATATATCGTTGCAATTTTTGTGTGCTTAGCAAATGCCTTTCTTTCTTCAACAAACAAAGCCAAGTTCTTGTTTAAAAGTCCACGGGGGTCTAAAGAGAAGCATGAGTCTAAACTTCTTATTAAGATGAGGAGACCTCTTTATGATTTTGCAAATCATGTTACAAGATGCCACAGGATCCACAGATCCTCAGAAGGGTGTCAACATAGATATATCTGAGACTGAAGATATATGACAAGATGTTGTTTGCCATGGTAAGGCTGCAAAGGCCAGCTGCCTTGAGTAAGAACTCTTACTAATGACTAATGAATTCTGTCAGGTATGATTCTGTTCTATTCAAATGATTCCTATAAATTGAATTTATTGAGTGAATTAAACATTTTATATTACAGGTGGACTCGCAACAGAGGCGTTTGCTTAACTATCATTGGGCGTAGAAGCCCAACAGTTCTCTTAAACCGTGGCATCAAGCTCTTCCTGCTTCATACCCAGTCATAATGGAGTTATTACAAATGTTGCATCCTCAGTGAAAAATAATGCCTCAGAAGATGATGTTCAGCTTGCAGAAGCCACGCGACCATCAAGGAGGTTCTATGTGGAAAACATACCAGCATCAGCCCTTATTACAGATAAGGGTGCATTCAGCTCGCTTCTCGATCTAGCTGGAACTCGATCTCTCATCTTCAGATTCCAAAGTCAAAATTGCGAGGTCAAGTGAAATGATCAAAATGAAAAATGACTATTCTGAGAATACTTCAGAAAGCCATTTCCAAATCAGGTATAAAGCAATGAAATTTTTGGTAATTTTATCTAAAAACTACCTCCAGCTTCATACTTTCTGTAACATGGCTACATCAGTTTGATATTTATATTTTCCCTGTTTTTTTTTTTTTCTTCACATTCTGTTTATCCTCTATGTTTTGATATGATATGTCAATCCAGGATAAGAATTGCAAATGGTCTAAACAGAGCAAGCAAAACAAGGATCCATTTCGCTAGTAGTGAACTCCCCTGTTAATGCCTATGCTTGTGCAATAGTGTATGCATCCTCACATTTTTTTCTTTCATGTTCCTTCAGCTTATGTCCTTCACTCAACCTGTATCAGCTACCACCATTTCTAACCATACAGCTTCATAGTGCCTGCGACCTGTATCTAAAATCTGTTGAGAAATAGCATGTCAGGGCATTAGTGTGAGGCTATCCTCACTAATTTAGATTCTATCATATCTACCCTTGGTCATATTTTAAGGCCATCTCATTGTTTTAGAAATATTGCCCATAAATTGATTGAATTAGTAGAATGACAAATACTGAATGTTGTTGTTTTGGACTTAAAGGCTACATATCTGGAGAAGGGATTCCAGACTTTTTCAAACTTATTCAGAGGAAATTTCATCAGTTGGATTTTGTGGCAATCGTAAAATTTTTGTGGAATAAGGAAATTTATTCAGGGATATATCAAGAGCTTATGTCTATTTTCTGCGCATTGTTCCTGTATATAAAAGGAGAAATGGTGGTCTGTTGGATCGTGTGAATATCACTTCAAGAAATCTTGCTCTCTGATCTTGCTGGTTATGGCGTGGCCGGAAGGTAAGTAGCTCCAAGGTTGGGAATCATATTTTGCAAAATGTCTTTGATTCTTCTGTTTAAATTAGGAATATCCTTCTCTTGTTAGTCTTAACCTTTGTATCCACAGGAGTTCATATCTTTGAAATTACGTGTCATCAGATAGTTTCTTTTCAAAGCATTGACTTTGTCATATAACATTAGTTCCAATGTTTCTAGATGTCTCATTAAATTTTTTTTTTTTAGTAACTGTTTTAGTTTATTTTAGACAGTCAGCGTGTAACTCAATTGCTTGTGTATATTTCTTCCTCACTGATGATCTCCTGTTCTACCTCAAAATATTTGATGACGGTAATCATACGTCATGCCTTGATATCTAAAGTCTGCTTTGGTCTGTATCTGCATTATTCATGGCATGTTTTGTTTCATCATATAGGTTACACAGGCTCTACGTCATCATCTGATCTAGAATCACCCCTGCATCTTCATCATCTCGGCATTACCTGGCATATCTTGCAGCTCCAATCCTTGCACATCATGTCACTCTGCACCAGCATAAGCCACAGCAGCACCTCGCTGCGCCAGCCCCATGTCCCACCCATGTTATGCTCCATCTACCGCAGTTTGACACTCACTGTAGCAGAATAGTACCCATCTATGGGTTGTGCATTACAACTCCAGCACCTACGTCATCTTTAGATATCATTGCTTGTGGACAAACTATGTCAAATCTTGTTGCTGGAAGTATACTCCAGTTGCTTCAGCAACTCCAGCTCTAGCTGCTGGCTCGATCTCTTCCATGAGATCAAGGCAACTCCTAAAGATCAGTTTCTTCACAGCATCAATGTGCTGAAAGCAGAATGTCTCTCCCACCTGAAGTTTCTGTTGGTATAATCTCTGGCATAAGTGACACTGTTACTTCTAAAGGGTTGGCGTTGAGGAAGCTATAGATCAAAACCCATCTGTTTTGTGGAAATCGCATAACACATGTGTGCCACCAGTCCTGCAACACAACCTTCACCTAGGTTTACCATCATCCAACGATCCAGGGAGGTGGTCCCATGCCGGACGAGGAGAGCAAGCCCAGCTGAAAGGACCGATGCAGCTGCAGATGTAATCTCAGTTACAGTACCTCCATTCTCCATCTGCACCAATTCCACTTTTACTGCAACATTATTGTTGCCATTTTGCAGAGGATTATCCCCTGTCATCCACCCTGCATGTATCCTCAGCACACTTTCACTCACTATTGTTACATCTGCTAGGTTCAACATCACATTTATATACTACACAATCCACTTAGGCATTCATATCATTGTCACATATACTTTGTGCCCATACTTCCGTATATGTACAATACTCTACACTATCCATACACAGCTGTAACACCATTTTGCAAATTCTATAATTTTTGCAGTCTTTGTCACATCCCAACTCCATACCATTCCACCTATATATATATACATTCATGTATATAAGTATATATATATATATATATATATATATATACGGGTATATATGTACATAAGTATATATCATGTTTCCACACTTTTAGATCTTAGATACCTCGGCATGTGAGCATCCATTTACCTTTAACACCCATATGATAAGTACAAATTTTCTCTTTTCATACTAATCAAGTGGCTTGCAGGTGAATATGTGGAGAAGATCATTATTGGGAGTTGTAAATTCAATTTCATGTATTGTAATAGTTATATCTCAATGAAAATTTACATTTTCAGCTTTTAGATAGAATGAATGAGCATTGTAAATATCATGAATTGCTTGTTTTCATGCATTTTTTGCCTTTATTCCTCAAATTCTCACAAATTGCTACACGAATGGCATGTGCACCATTTTGTAAGAGGTAAATTAATCCTAAGTTGATGATTTACATCAACGACCAAAGTCGGGATGTAAACAAGACTTAGGATTTTTATCTTTTATAAAATAACATTGGATCCACATTGTATCCTCTTTAAAAATCATCATATTTTCAAATATTTCCTTCTTTTATTAGAGTTTAACTTAGAATTAATTCAATATATATACCAATGGCCATAGTCAGGGTATATTGAGAGTTAATTTCATTTTAAACTCTATAAAAGCACCAAAATGTATTTTATTCTTCCCTTGAATCTAAATATAGATTATTATATAATACATCCAATGACCATAGTCAAGGATGTATTATATCTTCAATCTTATTTTAATTCATTTAAAGAATGGAATAGCTTTTCGAAATCCAATTTCAAAAATTTAATATCATTCATCATTTAGATAGAATTGCATCATATTTTTAAAATTCTTTTTCATAAATCCAAGTGATTCTTTCCTTCATTTCTCAGATCAAATCCTATTCATAAATTCAAATTCAACTTTATTTCTCAAAAGGATTCAAGAATTCAATTTCAAGGTCCCATTTGACTTTGAAACTTCAGGATCAACTTATATCCAAAATTCAAATTCTAACTTCAAATTCAAAGTCCAAATTGACTTTGAAATTCACTTGTATATCCAGAATTCCAAATCTAGATGAAATTTCAAAGTTTAGATTAACTTTGAAACTTCTGATTCATCTTCAAACTCAAAACCGAGTTTACTTTTCAGAATTCAAAATCTGAGATTGATTATGAATCTCAAAGCTTGACCCTTCCTGAATTTTAAATTCAATATGGGTTTTCAAAACCCAGATCCATTTTCAAAAGTCTTATTTGGACTTTCAAAAACCCAAAATCCATTCTAGGATCCAGAATCAAAATTTCACCTTGGATCTCAGACTTCAGATCCAATTTCTTTATAGGATCCACAATCCAATTTCACCTTGGATCTCAGACTTCAGATCCAATTTCCTTATAGGATCCACAATCCAATTTCACCTTGGATCTCAGACTTCATATCTAAATCCATCTTAGGATCCAGAGTCCAACTCTACATTGGATCTCAGATTTCAGATCCAGAGTCCAACTCTACATTGGATCTCAGGCTTCAGATCCAAATCCATCTTAGGATCCAGAACCCAATTTTACATCGGATCTTAGATCCCAGATCTTAAATCCATTTTTAGATCCAATTCTATTTCAAAATATGGATTTCAAATCCAAGTCCATTTCCAGATCTCATTTGAACTCCTAAATCCATTTCCATTCTTAAATACCATTTGATTTTCTCAGATCCATTCTAAGATTCAAATTCAATATCATTTCAAAATTTCATCTTCTTCTCCTAAATCCATGATTAAATTCAAAATCCATTCCTGACTTTGAAACTTCATTTCCTTTCATTTCAAAGCTTTAAATCATTCTTTCTCCAAGTCAAGATTTATTCTTCCAAACTCCGATTTACTTCAAAAACTTAGAACTTCTCTGATCTATCTCAAGTTCTAAGTTAGATTCAATCATTTCTTCATTCCTTTACCAAGTTCATCTCAGAATACTTGGAAATTTCCAAATCAATTTTTCAAAAAGAGCATACATCCTTGCATTGCACAAGCATGATTCTTTGTGCATTTAGATCTTTAAGATAAATTCTTAGATTATATTTAGGCAAAGCAAAAGGCATAGATTCGATCCTTGGTTCGATTACCTCTGGTAAAGGCGCCAGGAACGGTCGAACCTCATACCGACGAGCGAATCCCGTCTCTCCATTTTCCCGCAAATTTTCAAAACGGATGCGAGTTAATTTCTAAATATTTTTCAAATCAAGGTCAAGTGAGACCGCGCAAAAGAGTTCATCTTCTCTCTTTCTTTCTTTCTTTCTTTCTTTTCTCTTCTCTCTTTCTTTTATTTTTCCTCCCTTCAAAAAGGAGGAAAATAGAGGTTAGAAAAGGGAAAGAGAAGGAAGAGAGAGAAACCAACAAGAGTATAGGAAAAATTTTGCGATGATCACAGTTTTGGCGACCGTGATGGGACCCGTCTTCGTCTGGTTGAATCTATGCCTTTGCTTTGCTTTTATATAATCTAAGTCTTTATTCTAACATATGTCAGCTACATTTTCCATGCAAACCTTAGGAGCCTAGACTCTGTCCTAAGCTGACATTATTTGCATATAGGATCTAAGTATGGTTTGGTAGGACCATATTGAGGAGATTATTCCATGTTCACATTAGACTTAGGTCTTAAATACAACTCTCCTCAATTTTAGGGATTGAATGCAAAACAATGTATGCAAGTGTATGCTTCTCTTTATTTAAATCTATCTCTTTAGGACTTACATTAGAGCCTTCTGATTTTATTGCATGTTGATCATATTTTGAAAACATCCCTACCTATGTTGTCCCGGTCTTCACGTTGCTGGGCTGTCTCACTGAACCATAGTTCGGGAGAGAGCCTCACAACTGGACCACTTATTTGGGTTTGCGCCCCCCTACCACGTACCTAAGGACCATAGTTCGAGGTATATCGGTAGGTGCTCAAGGATGTTGGGAAGCCATTACCTTAGAACCGAAGAGATATCTTATATGCCACGTACTTCGAGCTTCGGCTTGAGTATATCGGCATACCTTGATGGAAATCAGATGATATAAACCTTAGAGCTAGGATTAAGGTCCTATCAACCATTTCAAATATTGCATATAGAGTCAGCTTTAGGGAATGCTATTTGTGCATCCTTGCTTGTATGTCTATGATTGAATGATATTATATATGTATATATCTTCCTTATACTTTCCAAAAACCCTGGGTATATATTATTCAAAATTTTCTCTTTTTAAAACCCCAGGTGTATTGCCTTTTCTTTCTGATTTCTTCAAAATTTTCTTGATCCTGCCTGCTATTTTTCAAAATTTTTAAATCCTTGTCATCTATTTTTCAAAATTTGTTTTCCTCCATCATGAGAGAAATGATATTACCTATGAGGATTTTCCAAAAATCATAAAATTTCTTCTAAAAAGTCTTCAAAAGATTCAAATATTTTGATCTAAATCCCTTTTAAATAAACTAACATGTTGATTTTCCTTTTTCAAATTAGGTTTTGAAAACCATTTGTCTTCAAAATCATCACCTCATGTTTGTTTTCTCTTTCAAAACTGGTTTTTAAACCACTATCCTCGAAATCAAACCTCATGATGATCTCTCATGATGATTCCCCTTTTTAAAGGATCAGATCTCACGCTGATCAATCTTCTTGCGGTAGATTTTCTTCCCAAAAATGATTTTTCACCTATCTTTTAAATAAACATTTTTCCTTTCAAAGATCCCATATGCAGGCAGGATCAGAAAACTCCTTTTTCTCAAATCTTATAATTTTTCAGTTAATTTTTGGTATTTTTATCTTTTTCATTCATTTTACTCATATTTTATCAAGTTTACATCAATTTTATCAAATTTTATCAAGCTTATCAAATATTTCCTCAAATTCCATTAAATTTTATCAATTCTTTTACCCTTTCAGGTTAAGGGATAAACCTGATGCCTCTTTCTCATGAGGTATTTCCTTTATTCTTATTTTACCCTTTCAGGTTAAGGAATAAACCTGATGCCTCTTTCCCATGAGGTATTTCCTTTATTCTTATACCCTTTCAGGTTAAGGGATAAACCTGATGCCTCTTTCCCATGAGGTATTTCATTTATTCTTATACCCTTTCAGGATAAGGGATAAACCTGATGCCTCTTTCCCATGAGGTATTTCCTTTATTCTTATTTTCCCGCTCAGGTTAAGGGATAAACCAGACCCTCGTTGTTCGAGGTGCTCTCATTCAGGATAAGGGAAAATCCTGAAACCCCTCGTAGGAGCCACAATGCTACCTATGAGGATTCTTTTGTAAATACAAGTTTTGCCAATCTTTATTGATTTTCTAGATTTATATCAATTTTCCTTCATTAAATTTTCTTAAATTCTATTTTTTTTCCCATTCAGGATAAGGGATAAATCCTGAAACCCCTCATAGGAGCAACAATGCTACCTGCGAAAATTCTTTTCCAAAATAAATTTTCAAAATTTCTTTCCTTTCTTCTTCTCCATTTTTATAAATTTTATTCTTCTCCCCTTTTAGGTTAAGGGGTAAACCTGAACCATTTCTTTCTAAAATCTCATCAAATGTCTATTTCATCTCCCCTTCAGGATAAGGGAAAATTTTGAAAACACCGACAATCGTTCTCGCTCAATTCTCAAGCATCTAAGAATGTCGGTGTCCCCCTTTTTCTTCAAATTGCCATCAGAAAACCCAGTACCCACACTGGGGCATTTTTTTGAAAAATCCAGTACTCATACAGGTAAACCTAGCACTCGTGCTAGTGTCTGGCTGACCGATCAGTTAGCCCTCAGGTCACAATCTTTCCTCAATTTTCCTCAAATTCTGTCAATCTTTCATCAATTTCTATCCAATTCTCCTTTGAGATTCGAGTTTCGATTCAAACTTTCAAGGTTCGAGCCTTGACTCGAACTCTCCAACTCTCCTTCAAAGATTTGGGTTTTAACTCGAGTCTTCTTTTCCTTCGAAATCTAAAACTTTCAAGTTTCCATTTCAGATTCGAGCCCTGGCTCGAACTTTTCGGTTTTCCTTTGAAAAATTGAGTTCTTGAGTCTTCTTTCCTTCAATAAATAAAACTTTCAAGTTTTTATTTCAGATTCGAGCCTTGACTCGAATTTTCCAGCTTTCCTTTGAAGATTTGGGTCTTAGCTCGAGTCTTCTTTCCTTCAAAAAAATCTGAACTTCCAAGTTTTCCTTCCAAATTCGAGCCCTGATTCGAACTTTCCTGCTTTCCTTCAAAAATTTGGGTTTTATCTCAAGTTTTCTTGCCTTCAATAAATAAACCTTCAAAATTTTGATTCGAGCCCTGACTCGAACTTTCCTGCTTTCCTTCGAAAATTTGGGTTTTATCTCGAGTTTTCTTGCCCTCAATAAATGAACTTTCAAGTTTTTCGAGCTCTGACTCAAATTTTCCTACTTTTCCTTCGCAAATTTGGGTTTTATCTCAAGTTTTCTTGCCTTCAGTAAAAAAAAAACCTTCAAAATTTTGATTCGAGCCCTGACTCGAACTCTTTTGCTTTCCTTCGAAGATTTGAGTTTTATCTCGAGTTTTCTTGCCTTCAATAAATGAACTTTCAATTTTTCCTTTGAGATTCGAGCCTTGACTCGAACCTTCTTGCTGTCCTTCGAAAATTTGAGTTTTATCTCGACTTTTCTTGCCTTCAATAAATGAAATTTCAAGTTTTCCCTTGAGATTCGAGCCCCGACTCGAACCTTCCAGTTTTCCTTTGAAAACTCGAGTTTTAACTCAAATTTCCCTGTTTTCCTTGTAGAATTTGAGTCCTGATTCAGATACTCTTTCAAAGACTTACCTTCAAAATCCAGTTTTATGTCAAGCTTACCTTCAGAACTTTAAATTCACCTTTACCTTCAGAATTCAACCTCATGTTGGATTCTTCTCCAGAATCCCACTGATATGTCAAAACTCGATGTCAAGCAAAAGTTTCGTCATCAAGGATTTCAGGAATATATTGCCAACTTGCCATAAAGTAGTTGCTAATCTCAAAATTATATAAAGAATTTCCTCAAATCTCCTTAGTATTCCTTCCAAAAGGGTGAAACTTCTGTGAAGAAAGGCTCAAACTTCAAATTTTCTGTTGGTCAACCAAGAGAATGAAGAAAAATCTTTGATATGATTGCCGAAGGAAAATTTAATGACGCTGAAAAACCATAAATGAGCTGATATTGATCATAACTATGGCACATTCTTAAAGATTATTGATCATGCATATATTTCAGGGTTAATTAACATTAAAATATGCATGATTTTATAAAATAATGTTTCAAAAACCAAATTTTATGTTAGTTTTTGAATAAATGTGCTAAAATGATTTAAAAATAGAAAATGCATGAAAAATAGTTCTATTTTACATTTTTATGCCTATTTTAAGTTTTTGTTATAGTCATAGTAGTTTAGTTTTAGTTTTTATTAAAAATAAAAATAAAAAAATAAAAATAAAAAAATGGAGAAAAATAGTTTTATATGCATTTTAAGTGTTTGTTTTTTTTAGAAAAGAAAAAAAATATAGTTAGAATAGTTTGTGAGTTTCTTTATAAAAAAAATTTTGTTTGTAACTTTTTGAATTTTTTTTTTTTAATAAACCGGTTTACACGGTTTTTGATTTTTAACTAAGAAAAAAAAAATTCTGTTTTGAACCAATTCAAGCCGGTTTTGTTTGTTTTTTTTTTAAAACTGAATAATAAAATAAAACAGCAACAAACCGGTTTCAAACCGGTTTGTTTGTTTTTAAAACCCAAAAAAATGAAATTTCAAAGGTCGCCTCCCCCATACGCCTGAACTTTCCCTCTTTCTCCTCTTTCCCTCTCTTTCCCTCTTTTCTCACCCTCCTCCACTAACACCGGCTTCTTCCTTTCCCTACCTTCCCCTTCTCCCTACTTTTCTCATCTTCTTCAGCCGGCGGTGGTGGTGGAGCTTCAGTCCGGTGACGGCTGGTGGTGGAGGCCGCCAACATCTCCCCGATTTCCTCCATTTCACGGTAAGTCTGTTTCTTCCTCTTCTTTAGTTCTTCTTCTTCTTCTTCTTCTTCTTCTTCCTCTTCTCTTCTTCAGATCTTCTTCATGTTCTTCTTCTTCTTCTTCTTCTTCCTCCAATCTTCAGCATCTTCTTCTTTCTAATTCTTCATCTACTTCTTCTTCTTCTTCTTCTTCTTCTTCTTCTTCTTATTTAATTAAATTCTGTGTGAAAAAGAAAAACGAAAAAAAATTCTAGATAGTTGCTATTCCAGTTCTGTTTTTTTCTCTCATGCTCACAATGTCATGCATCTCATTTTGTTTATTGTTATAATTTTCGATTTCCTGTAGTCATTTTAGTTTTTTTTTTTGTAAGTTTTGTTTTCTTTAGTGTCTTCAGTCTTAATCTTTGTCGTTTTAATTTTCTGTAGTTAATTCTTCCATCGCACATCATTTTCCTGTTTTGTTGTTTTTGCAATTTATGTTCATCGTTTGATTTTCCTGTTATGCACCTATTTTCCTGTTTTGTTTAGCATGTTATTTTCATATTTTTCATTCTTTCATTATTTTGCATTTTGTTTTTACTCATTGCATTAAATTCCAGTTTCCTCATTCTTTTGATTTTTTGTTTTCTTTGTTCATTCTGAAATTCCTGTTTGCTTAATCCATGTAATTTTTTTTTATGCTTCTACATAGTTCAGTTAATCATTTCCTGTTTTATTTTACAGTCTTATTTCTTTTTTTTTTTATGCTGAATCCGTTTTTCATTAGATGTGAGTTTATTAATTTTCCTGTTTACTATTCATATAATTTTCTTACATGTTGAGTCTGGTTTTTATTTTCTTTAAATTCTTGTTTGTTCTTGCATCTCAATTTCCAGTTTTTTTTTAATTCCTTCATATTTTGGTCTATAATTTATTTCTTGTTTTTACATGTCATTATTTCTTGTTTTCTGTTAATACATTCAATTTGTGTTTAAAGTTGATTTTCCTGTTTTTGTTAAAATTTTTTAATTCATTGGTTAGCATTTGCATCTTTCTTTATTATTTTTTTTTTCATTCCTTGATTTTCATGTTTTTTCACTATATGAATTCTTGTTGTTCATTCTTTAAATTTTTGTTTATTCAATATTTGTTTTTCCTAGTTTTACATGATGAGTTCTCTGTTTTACATTACAGTTAATCTTAGTTAATTAGTAACTAGTTAATTAGATTTAATTAGAATTCATTTTCATATGAAATTGTCATTTAGAATTCTTTCCTAAGTTCTTTTGTATTTTTAGCATTTAGTCAGTTTAGTATAGTTTTCCTTCTCTCTCTGGTACTGCTCGTGTTCATTTGAATTGTGCAGAATAGCACATGATTGGAGCGGAAGCGATTATGTGACACGAAGTACGAAGAATAAAGCTTCTTTTTGCTTTTATTTTTAGAATTAGGAATTTGATTGGGTTTGTAAATATTGCACTTTACGCCCTCTGCGAAGGGTATTCATTTGTTGTAATAGTTAGTTGATTTTACATTTTTTGAACATTTTACATTTCAATAATTCGGCAATAAAGATTAGTTTAGATTTGTGTGTTTGAATACGAAATTTTCGCGTTCCCTGAGTTCGACCCGGTCTCATCCACTAGTGAGAACCGGTTTTTATTATTTGATGTCTGGTTTTCACATGTTTTTCATATAAAAATCTTTTCAAAATTACAACGATTTAAAAGAAGACATCAAATTTTTGGCGCCATTGCCGGGGAACGGCGTAATATTAGTATTCGCTTTATTGCCTAGTGTTTGTGTTGCATTTAGGTTTAGAATCACGTATGTGCATATCTTAGAGACGAGCTTACTTTTCTGCACAACCCACCTACTAGGACCCCCTTAGAGGTGACTGTGTACGATTGGTACCGTACACATAGATTTCATATTTCTTATGCATAATCTCTGTTATGTGTAACTGCGTGGTGTTTGTTTAGTTTTTGTTGTTTTTAGTTCACTCGCTTTGTGGTTTGCGTGGTTTGGCCGCTTAGTGCGTTAGTTAGGTAGAAAACCCAAAGTTAGGACGTGTGCTACACCGGTCTACTCAAAGGTGTACGCAATGGCTGACAATCATCAATTGATCCATCCTTTGAGGGAGTACTTCATGCCAAATACGTATACTCCCACCTCCTGCATCACGAGACCTGATGTAGGAGCGAGCCATTTTGAGATTAAGGCCAGTGTGATTCAAATGTTACCTTCGTTTTATGGCCTTAGCAATGAGGACCCATATTGTCATCTCGACGAAATCCTTGAGATTTTCTCGACTGTGCGAATCAATAACTTTGGAGATGATGCTATGCGGTTGACTTTGTTTCCGTTCTCTCTCAAAGATAAAGCCAAACACTGGCTAAAATCTCTTGAGACGGTTCATATTACTACTTGGGAAGGAATGCAAAGAGAATTTTTAAAAAAATATTTCCCAATTGGTAAGACGAACCAGTTTCCTAAAGCTATAACCAGTTTTTCTCAAATTGAGGGAGAACAGTTTCATGAGTCTTGGGAGAGATTGAAAGATCTTCTCCGCAAGTGTCCCCATCACCAGGTGCCTCGTTGGCAGTTGGTGCAATATTTTTTTGACGAGCTTACGGAGAAGCATCGTCAAATGGTTGATTCGTCTTGTGGGGGCACTTTTATGCTCAAAAGTGAGGACGAGGCGTGGTCTCTATTCGAGACCTTGAGTGAAAACACGATGCATCATAATTTGTCTTCACGGCTCGATAGGACTGCATCTCTGCCTAGTGGTCCTAGGAAAGTTGGGATTTCCGAAGTTGGGTACGAGTTAGAATTGCATACCAAGGTTGACCAGTTGACTAGGAAGTTAGATCAATTCCTAGCCAATTCCTCGAGAAATCCAGTAGAAAGAGTGTGCGAGCTATGTGCTAGCCCTGCACACTGTGTTGCGGATTGTCCGGCAGCGCCATTATATCCTGAATTCGTTCAGGAGCATGTGAATGCTGCCCAAGGTTTCGCTAAACCCATGCCCGATTCATTTACATCCTCATATAACCGAGGTTGGCGAAACCAATCCATTCCCCTATCCCATCAGCCCTCCCAGACACAGTATAGACCCAGTAACCCTTCACAAGGTTACTCGCATCCCATTTTTCCACAGGTTCATCCCCCAGCCCAACCTGCTTATACTCAACCCCATTCCCATGAGCCTTCATGTAGTCAATCCTTCCAAGATAGGATATTACAACTTTTGAGCTCCCATACGCAGTCAATAGCCAAGCTAGAGACTCAAATGGGACAGTTGGTTGAGACTTTCACTAGGCAAAGCCAGGGGAACCTTCATAGTCAGTCTGTTGTCTCAAAGGGAGAGGATTCCATGTCATTTGACTTGCAACCCACCGATTCACATCATGAGCAAGTCAAATCTGTTACATCTATTCAGTATGGGAAGGCATGTCACTCCACTCAGGAATCGACTCATGAACCTCATATCATTTCTACTGACGAGTCGATCTCCATGATACCTCAACAGAAGGGGCCTTACTCACAGCATACATTTTCATCATATAAAGCCCCATTTTCTTAGCCTTTAGGATCACCAATTATTTTTACTAAGCAAGAGGTACAGATGCAGAAGGTGCTTGACCAAGTCAAGCCTGATCATATTCACCACTTGTCTGAAGTTGCATTCATTGATAGTCGGTCGGTCCTAGACTCTCATGTCCTGATCAGTTTCTCAGATGAGACTAATCTCCGTTCTTCATGTCAAGAGAGTCATGATACTACATTTGGAGGTAGAAGGGATGGAAACACAGTGCGTAGTGTCACAGATGACACTCTTTTCTACATAGAGCCTCATTGAGTGATACTTCATGTCCATTGATCTCATGGACGATGAAGGATTTTTCCAGGGATCCGTCTGGCTGGGGACGTGAAACTTAGCGCTTTATGGGAGGCAACCCATATTCTGTACAGTATTACATTTGTTGTTAGGATTTGTAGATTGCATTTAGTTTTATTTTTTGTTTTCTATCTTTTTCTATGGGTTTCATGTTTTGTCATGTATACATTGCATTCATTACATTCATAGAACATGTATTTTTAATTCATGTCAGGTCATTCTACTCTTTTCCCTCATTTATTTCCTCTCATGTGCATTCACGTAGTTTCATATAAGCATGGGGGAGTGCCACTGGGACAGTGTCATTCAAGCATGGGGGAGGGTGTAGTTTGCACACCTTGATATTTTTGTTTACGTTCTTGCACATGTTTACACATCTCTCATGAAAAGTAAATTTTTAAAGAAAGAGTTTGAACTTATATGAATGTTATTTCAAATCTGATGTTTTTAGAGGATTTTTAAGCCCCACGAAAAAATTTTCTGACATAGATCTAAAAATTATGGTTGTTTATGCGGATTTCAAAGAAATGATGATAGATACATGTTAGAATTTATTTTGAATCTTAAATATGAATATGCACAGTTTTATTTTTGAAAAACTAAGCAAATGAACAAAAGCGTAAAAATGAGCTCAAAAAGTGAAAAAAAATAGCATGCGTTAGGTTGTTTGGATAATTCCATAATCCTTAGTAGATGGAACTTAGATGTAAGTTGAAACTTTTAATTCCATTTTCGAAAAGGAGAGTGGAAAACTTCGTGATCCTAAGTAACTGAGAACAGATACAAGTTGAAATGTTTGACTCTCATGTTATAAGGGTGAATGAAGGAAGTCACTTTTATGTCTTAGTTGATATCTTTTGGTATGCATTGAAAAAGTATAGAAGATATTGACATTGCACAAGGCATAAAAGCAGACCACACGTAAGCTATAAGAGAAAAATAAGTGCGCAAAAGAAAAAAAAAAACGTGAAAAGAAAAAAAAATTGATTGAGAAAAGAGCTGAAAAAGAAAGAAAAGTTCAGTGCTTAGAAGTGTGATTGAGAAAACCTGTGCAGAAAACATATGAGTGAGGTTAAGTAAATAATAATATGTTTTTATTGGATTTTCTAAGAATAAAACATAAATAATTGTGATATTTAGAAAAGTGAAAGAAATTCTTTTTCTGTGGTGGTATATAAAAGACTCTAATTATGTCTTGATTTTTTTATAACATGAAATATTTGTGAAACCAAAGTCTTTAATTACCTACTGCTTATGAGGATGTGTAATATTTTGCATACATGACAGAGATGTTTGTGGGTAGCATCACTGCAAACCCTCACGAGACCTTACTCGTCCACTGGGGTAACCCAGGGGTTGAAAGGGCTTGTTGCATGAGCTAAATGCAACCGTGATTCCTACGAAAGTGAGTTAGGTGATAGTTTGATTTCTTGCATTTTTCTAGTTTGCTCGAGGACTAGCAAAACATAAGCATGGGGGTATTTGATCATGCATATATTTCAGGGTTAATTAACATTAAAATATGCATGATTTTATAAAATAATGTTTCAAAAACCCAATTTTATGTTAGTTTTCGAATAAATGTGCTAAAATGATTTAAAAACAGAAAATGCATGAAAAATAGTTCTATTTTACATTTTTATGCCTATTTTAAGTTTTTGTTATAGTCATAGTAGTTTAGTTTTAGTTTTTATTAAAAATAAAAATAAAAATAAAAAAATGGAGAAAAATAGTTTTATATGCATTTTAAGTGTTTGTTTTTTTTAGAAAAGAAAAAAAATATAGTTAGAATAGTTCGTGAGTTTCTTTATAAAAAAAATTTTGTTTGTAACTTTTTGATTTTTTTTTTTTTCTAATAAACCGGTTTACACGGTTTTTGATTTTTAACTAAGAAAAAAAAATTCTGTTTTGAACCGATTCAAGCCAGTTTTGTTTGTTTTTTTTTAAAACTGAATAATAAAATAAAACAGCAACAAACCGGTTTCAAACCGGTTTGTTTGTTTTTAAAACCCAAAAAAATGAAATTTCAAAGGGAACCTCCCCCACACGCCTGAACTTTCCCTCTTTCTCCTCTTTCCCTCTCTTTCCCTCTTTTCTCACCCTCCTCCACTAACACCGGCTTCTTCCTTTCCCTACCTTCCCCTTCTCCCTACTTTTCTCATCTCCTTCAGCCGGCGGTGGTGGTGGAGCTTCAGTCCGGTGACGGCTGGTGGTGGAGGCCGCCAACATCTCCCCGATTTCCTCCATTTCACGGTAAGTCTGTTTCTTCCTCTTCTTCAGTTCTTCTTCTTCAGTTCTTCTTCTTCTTCTTCTTCTTCCTCTTCTCTTCTTCAGATCTTCTTCATGTTCTTCTTCTTCTTCTTCCTTCGATCTTCAGCATCTTCTTCTTTCTAATTCTTTATCTACTTCTTCTTCTTCTTCTTCTTCTTCTTCTTATTCAATTAATTTCTGTGTGAAAAAGAAAAACGAAAAAAAATTCTAGATAGTTGCTATTCCAGTTCTGTTTTTTTCTCTCATGCTCATAATGTCATGCATCTCATTTTGTTTACTGTTACAATTTTCGATTTCCTGTAGTCATTTTAGTTTTTTTTTTCTGTAAGTTTTCTTTTCTTTAGTGTCTTCAGTCTTAATCTTTGTCGTTTTAATTTTCTGTAGTTAATTCTTCCATCGCACATCATTTTCCTGTTTTGTTGTTTTTGCAATTTATGTTCATCGTTTGATTTTCCTGTTATGCACCTATTTTCCTGTTTTGTTTAGCATGTTATTTTCATATTTTTCATTCTTTCATTATTTTGCATTTTGTTTTTACTCATTGCATTAAATTCCAGTTTCCTCATTCTTTTGATTTTCTGTTTTCTTTGTTCATTCTGAAATTCCTGTTTGCTTAATCCATGTAATTTTTTTTTATGCTTCTACATAGTTCAGTTAATCATTTCCTGTTTTATTTTACAGTCTTATTTCTTTTTTTTTTTTATGCTGAATCCGTTTTTCATTAGATGTGAGTTTATTAATTTTCCTGTTTACTATTCATATAATTTTCTTACATGTTGAGTCTGGTTTTTATTTTCTTTAAATTCTTGTTTGTTCTTGCATCTCAATTTCCAGTTTTTTTTTAATTCCTTCATATTTTGGTCTACAATTCATTTCTTGTTTTTACATGTCATTATTTCTTGTTTTCTGTTAATACATTCAATTTGTGTTTAAAGTTGATTTTCCTGTTTTTGTTAAATTTTTTTAATTCCCTGGTTAGCATTTGCATCTTTCTTTATTATTTTTTTTTCATTCCTTGATTTTCGTGTTTTTTCACTATATGAATTCTTGTTGTTCATTCTTTAAATTTTTGTTTGTTTAATATTTGTTTTTCCTAGTTTTACATGATGAGTTCTCTGTTTTACATTACAGTTAATCTTAGTTAATTAGTAACTAGTTAATTAGATTTAATTAGAATTCATTTTCATATGAAATTGTCATTTAGAATTCTTGCCTAAGTTCTTTTGTATTTTTAGCATTTAGTCAGTTTAGTATAGTTTTCCTTCTCTCTCTGGTACTGCTCGTGTTCATTTGAATTGTGCAGGATAGCACAGGATTGGAGCAGAAGCGATTACGTGACACAAAGTACGAAGAATAAAGCTTCTTTTTGCTTTTATTTTTAGAATTAGGAATTTGATTGGGTTTGTAAATATTGCACTTTACGCCCTCTGCGAAGGGTATTCATTTGTTGTAATAGTTAGTTGATTTTACATTTTTTGAACATTTTACATTTCAATAGTTCGGCAATAAAGATTAGTTTAGATTTGTGTGTTTGAATACGAAATATTCCCGTTCCCTGAGTTCGACCCGGTCTCATCCACTAGTGAGAACCGGTTTTTATTATTTGATGTCTGGTTTTCACATGTTTTTCATATAAAAATCTTTTCAAAATTACAACGATTTAAAAGAAGACATCAATTATTCTTTGACAGTAAGATAGTTGAAATATCCTGGGCAGTCAGAAAAGAACTTACCCAATCCATATATATATCCTCAGTCCTTCAAAGTTGCAATCAAATATCCGCAAAAGGGATCTCTCAATTGTCATCAAGATGAAGGCGAATTAAGCGAGTAGACCCCCGGGGCCAAAGAAGATTTGAAACATCTCCAAGATGACGGAGTTTGTGACAGATCCTTCCAGGGAAAGTTCAGATCACCGTCAAGATGATGGAAGATGTGATGGACCTACCGACAAACCCTAAAAGATATTTGATTCAAGCTATCATCTAAAGACCTTTGAGCCAATACCATCATATATAATCCCTGAGATAAATGAAGGATCGAAATATCTCCAAGATGAAGGAGTTTGTGACGTACCCTTCCCTGAAAAGAGAGAAAAGTCAGGACGTCTCCAAAATGAAGGATGATGTAAAAGCCCAAGAAAGCCCCATGACTCAAAAGAGTGCAAAAGATCATCATGGGAAGATGCCCAGGATATCAAACTGCCCAAACTGCAAAGAATCTTCTTTATCTATGTGAAAGTCTTCTATCAATATCTTTTCATCCAATTACTTTTTATGAAGCTAAGAATATTTCCTCTCCTTTCATATCAAGGAAATTGATAGCATCCTTGAAGAAGACCAACAACTAAATTTGACTTTGATCCTGGATTCTATAGAGTTAACCTAGTTGGGGGTAATACTCTAGGTGGAAGAGGGAACATCTTTCGAAAGTACTTACCTTCAATTACCTTGAAACAACTACAATTTTATCACTTTGGCAATATTTTTCCAGCTTTATTGATGAGAAATAAGAACTTGACATCTGTTATTGATATATCTTGGTGTTGCCTTTTCATTCTTTCGCGTAGTCGAAAGAGTTGCCTTCCCCTCTTTCATAAGGGTTGCCTCCTCGTCTTTAGCTTTGTCGAGAGACTCACCTTCTCCTTGATAAAAGGATTGCCTTCCCCGTCTTTCGCTTTGTCGAGAGACTCGCCTTCTCCTTGATAAAAGGATTGCCTTCCCCGTCTTTCGCTTTGTCGAGAGACTCGCCTTCTCCTTGATAAAAGGATTGCCTTCCCCGTCTTTCGCTTTGTCGAGAGACTCGCCTTCTCCTTGATAAAAGGATTGCCTTCCTCGTCTTTCACTTTGTCGAGAGACTTGCCTTCTCCTTGATAAAAAAATTGCCTTCCTCGTCTTTTGCTTTGTCGAGAGACTCACCTTCTCCTTGATAAAAGGATTGCGTTCCTCGTCTTTCTCTTTGTCGAGAGACTCACCTTCTCCTTGATAAAAGGATTTTCTTCCTCGTCTTTCGCTTTGTCGAGAGACTCGCCTTCTCCTTGATAAAAGTATTGCTTTCCTCGTCTTTCGCTTTGTCGAGAGACTTGCCTTCTCCTTGATAAAAGGATGGTCTTCCTCGTCTTTCGCTTTGTCGAGAGACTCACCTTCTCCTTGATAAAAGGATTGCCTTCCTCGTCTTTCGCTTTGTCGAGAGACTCGCCTTCTCCTTGATAAAAAGATTGCCTTCCTCGTCTTTCGCTTTGTCGAGAGACTTGCCTTTTCCTTGATTAAATGATCGCCTTCCTCGTCTTTCGCTTTGTCGAGAGACTTGCCTTCTCCTTGATAAAAGGATCGCCTTCTTCGTCTTTCGCTTTGTCGAGAGACTCGCCTTCTCCTTGATAAAAGGATTTCCTTCTTCGTCTTTCGCTTTGTCGAAAGACTCGCCTTCTCCTTGATAAAAGGATTGCCTTCTCCGTCTTTCGCTTTGTCGAGAGACTTGCCTTCTCCGTCTTTCGCTTTGTCGAGAGACTCACCTTCTTCTTGATAAAAGGATTGCCTTCTCTGTCTTTCTGTTTGTCGATAGACTCGCCTTCTCCTTGATAAAAGGATCGCCTTCTCCGTCTTTTGCTTTGTCGAGAGACTCGCCTTCTCCTTTCTGAAAGGATCGCCTTCCCCGTCTTTCGTTTTGTCGAGAGACTCGCCTTCTCCTTGATAAAAGGATTGCCTTCTCCGTCTTTCGCTTTGTCGAGAGACTCGCCTTCTCCTTGATGAAAGGATTACCTTCTTCGTCTTTCGCTTTGTCGAGAGACTCGCATTCTCTTTAATGAAAGGATCGCCTTCCCCGTCTCTTGCGTTGTCAAAAGATTTGCCTTTCTCCTTGATTAAATGATCGCCTTCCTCTTCTTTCGCTTTGTCGAGAGACTCGCCTTCTCCCTGTTAAAAGGATTGCCTTCTTCATATTTTTACATTTTGCCTTCTCCTTGATTAAAAGGATTGCCATCTTCATATTTTCACATTTTGCCTTCCCCTTTCTAAAACGAATGCCCTCTTCATACCTTCATATTTTACCTTCTTCTTACTAAAAGGATTGCCATCTTCATCGCCATCTTCATATTTCGCTTTTTCCTTCTCCTGTCCAAAGGATTTGCCCTCCTCCATCTTTTGCCTTGCCAAGAGATTCGTCTCCTTGATAAAAGGTTCGCCTTATTCATCTTTCACACCATCGAAAGATTCACCTCCTGTTACCTTATTCATCGTTCATGTTGTCTCACATCTACTTATTTTCCATCTCTTACATTCCCCGGAAGAATTGCTTCATTCAATTGAAGTATCTCTGCCTGTCCCATCACAGTTTCTTCACCCGAGGATCCCGTATGGTTGTTCCCACTCAGGTTAAGGGTCAAAACCTTGTATTTTCTGCAAGAGGTCATTAAATTCAAAAAGCCGATTTCAGTCTCAACAATGAGACGTCCAAGTTCATCCATTTTTTTTAAAGCTTTAGAAAACCCCATTTTCTTCCTCCTTTCGCAAACCCCTTTCAGATTTGTTCGTCCAAACTCCGAAGGTCCCATCATGGTCTCTTCACTCGAGGATTCCATATGGTCGTCCCCTTCAGGTTAAGGGTTAAGCCTGAACCTCGTGCCTCGAGGTATTTTCCTTTTTTCAGGTTTTGGTTAAACCTGAGTCTCGTTTCGACGAGGTGTTTTCCTCCAATCCCATCATGGTTCTTCCCATTGAAGAATCCATGCCTTGTATATCCATCTAGGACAAGATCTTGCTTGAGCTTCATCTCATGAGGCGTTTTCTCAAAAATGTCCCATCAAGGTCATCATATATTCCCTTCCCCATTCAGGTTATTTTGAGATATATTCGTCCCATCCAGGTTAAGGGCTAAACCTGAGTCATTATGAAAAGCTGATTTTGTCTCACCCATGAGACTTGATCAAAATTCTTATCTTTCATCATTTTGGGATCTTCACCCAAAATCCCATCACGATTTCCTCATTTTATACTCAGTCATATCATTGTTGAGGATTTCGTCTCCCAAAAGCCATTCACGATAAAGTTTTAAAACCTGAAAAACCATGTCTTTTAAATAAATTCTTCCACACCGAGTTCAGATCTGCTGACTGGGGCATTTTTCAAAATTTGGAATGTTTTCTTTGCCACTAAGCTCGGCTTTCAACCGGCTTAGCAGCAAAGAGGGGCATCTGTGAACACCCCAAATTTTTCAAAATCTTTTAAATATTTCCTTCTTGCCCCTAAATTCATTTTTGAGCAAATGAGTCATTTTTAAATCTAAATTCCAGTTCATTTCTCAAGTTTTACTAAAATTAAATTCATTTTATATGTTTAAATTGATTTCGGATCTGGATCCATTGTCCAAATCCAAATCTGAGTCTCGTTGTCCAAATTCTAAATTAAAATTACAGAAAATACCAAAAATAGTTTTTAAAATAGCTCGGACAGTCCATCCGACATCTGTTTGAATCCATCACGTTGTATTTCTCGATTCGAGTGTCAAAACTCGAACATTTTCTCAAAACCTGGGTCCAAACCCACCCTTCTAAAGAAATTTCTCCGAAATGGTCTGAAATTCTCAGAAGAACACTTTTGTAAATATTTCTCAGAAAAATACAAAAAAATTAGTTTTCTCGTAAAATCTTAGATTTTATTTCAAAAAATACAAAAAAATGAAAATACAAATAGAAAAGAAACAAAAAAATTGGTTTTGAAAAAAAAAAAAAAACACTTTTAAAAGCCATTCTTTTACAAAAACCTTTTTGAAAAACACCTTTTTTTTTTTGAAATCAAGTTTTATGAAAACATGTTTGTTAAAAACCCCGTCTTTTGTAAAATCCCAAAAATAAAAGGGGCTCTTTTGAAGATCAGTTTTTAGGGTTTCTTTGAAAAACCCTTTGTGAGAAAAGAGAGAGGGCGCCTCTTTCGCAAACCCTCCTTCTAAAGGGATCCTTTTCGCTCCCCTTCTTAACCCTCCTGCTCAGCCGCCCGATCACCATCGAGCTTTCTTCCTCTCCTTCTCTCCATCTCAACCTTCTGAACCCTTCATCTTCAACAGCCACCTCCGTTCTCTTCCATCCATCGGCAACCGAACTCTCCTCCCTCCTCTTTAAAAGAGGCACAAAGGGGAAGGGTTGAGCACCGCTTCTTCACCCCAGCATCCTCTTCACCCGTTTTCCCCCTACCACCGCGCCTTCTCCTCTCAATGGATCGCGTTTCACTCCCCACTGCATCGCTTCTTCTTCTACCTCTAATCTTTTCCTTCCCCTGGAGGCTATGGAAGAAACCTCAACTCTCTTCTCCTCTCGGAGTTTCCATAAAGCATGCAAGGTAAGAGCCCCTTTCATTATCCCCAAATTAGTTTTGATTTCTAACGCCAGTTCGGCGTTCGACCCCTTTTATTTTTTTTACAGTTCTACATCTTACTTTCTCTGTTTTGGATTCACAGAGGACTCTCTATTTTTATCTTTCCTTACATACTAATGATCGATGATGCCCCGCAATGGCATCGTCGGTTCATTTGAAATTCGAACTTCAGTTTTATCTCTACATTTATCTTTTTTTTTTCTTTTTCTTTATATTTTGACACTTCGATTCTGTTTTCCTTATTTTCTCAAAAGCACGCTGGGTGGTATCAAGTTGCTTATGGCAACATTGATCTACCAATGTGCAACATCAATGGAGCAATCGACTCCAACATCTATTTATTTTTTTTTATTTTTACGATTTATCTTGTCAGTTTATAGGGGTCTTAATATCTGTGTATGTTATTTAGATGTAATCCTCCATTATATCTAATTTCGGAATCAGGATATTACGGCATCTCATTCATTATCATTGTTGTATTTTGCAAACGGCATCCCTTCAATTGATCTACTTTTTCTTTTCCTTTTTTTTTCTTTTTTTTTTCCCTTTCTTGTCTCTTGGTTTTGATTTTCTTTTGGTTTATCAACTCTCTGTTTCATGTTTACCAGCCTGGGAATCATACCAGAATAAATCTATGGGTCTATCATGATGGAATGGTGTTATTTTTTTTTACTACGTAAGAGCTATTTTTCTGGTTCTCTGCAAAAAAAAAAAAAGAGAGAAGTAAGAGTTGATCTGACGTTGGGTATCCAATTTATTTCAAACATCAATACAGCTGCTGGATATTTGATCACCATTTATCATATCTTAATCCTGTTATATTAGGCTGCCTTTCATCATATCATCACGCGTTTGTTGTATGTCCTTGCCTAAATTGTTGAGAAATATCAAATGTAAACCTTGTCTTGAATATCAAGGATGTTCATTGTTATGTTAATATTGGCTTAAGTTTCTCATGTTAAGATGCCAAAAGAGGGCTTCCTTCCCTTTTAAAAGTTATGATGATTTAAGCATTTATGCGACCCATGCTCTTAATGTGGAGGGTTTGGCCACTATTTTGATGTTGGGGCACCAAGAAAATCCATGTTGATCTTGGAAAGGATTTACATATTGTCAAAGAGCATCCTATAGCGGCTTCAGAGATGGATCTTCAAGATGCCCGATCTTCATTCCTTCCCTAAATTTTGGGTACACTCTTCAGTCCAGCCCCTGGAGTGTCCTGGATTCATTGCTGGATGTGGGAATATGTTTGAAACTTATAGCAGGATATGTTACAATGAGATATTTTCAACAAGTCTGAAGGCAGGGTATGCAAGCTATCATCTGTTGGAAGGAGAAAATGGCGACCTTAAGTTTTCCCCAATCAGGTAAGTCTCCCAAGGTTTCCCTGCTGGGATATGATCGATCGGTTGAGGTCGATTTGTGGGTTGAATGTGGATCCCAATTTGACATATGATTGGCTCGTGGAAAGGGTCACTTATATGATTTGATTCAATAAAATCCAATTACCTATATATCTGTGCAATTTTTGTGTGCTTAGCAAATGCCTTTCTTTCTTCAACAAACAAAGCCAAGTTCTTGTTTAAAAGTCCACGGGGGTCTAAAGAGAAGCATGAGTCTAAACTTCTTATTAAGATGAGGAGACCTCTTTATGATTTTGCAAATCATGTTACAAGATGCCACAAGATCCACAGATCCTCAGAAGGGTGTCAACATGGATATATCTGAGACTGAAGATATATGACAAGATGTTGTTTGCCATGGTAAGGCTGCAAAGGCCAGCTGCCTTGAGTAAGAACTCTTACTGATGACTAATGAATTCTGTCAGGTATGATTCTGTTCTATTCAAATGATTCCTATAAATTGAATTTATTGAGTGAATTAGACATTTTATATTACAGGTGGACTCGCAACAGAGGCGTCTGCTTAACTATCATTGGGTGTAGAAGCCCAACAGTTCTCTTAAACCGTGGCATCAAGCTCTTCCTGCTTCATACCCAGTCATAATGGAGTTATTACAAATGTTGCATCCTCAGTGAAAAATAATGCCGCAGAAGATGTTGTTGAGCTTGCAGAAGCCACGCGACCATCAAGGAGGTTCTATGTGGAAAACATACCAGCATCAGCCCTTATTACATATAAGGGTGCATTCAGCTCGCTTCTCGATCTAGCTGGAACTCGATCTCTCATCTTCAGATTCCAAAGTCAAAATTGCGAGGTCAAATGAAATGATCAAAATGAAAAATGACTATTCTGAGAATACTTCAGAAAGCCATTTCCAAATCAGGTATAAAGCAATGAAATTTTTGGTAATTTTATCTAAAAACTACCTCCAGCTTCATACTTTCTGTAACATGGCTACATCAGTTTGATATTTATATTTTCCCTGTTTTTTTTTTTCTTCACATTCTGTTTATCCTCTATGTTTTGATATGATATGTCAATCCAGCATAAGAATTGCAAATGGTCTAAACAGATCAAGCAAAACAAGGAGCCATTTCGCTGGTAGTGAACTCCCCTGTTAATGCCTATGCTTGTGCAATAGTGTATGCATCCTCACATTTTTTTCTTTCAGGTTCCTTCAGCTTATGTCCTTCACTCAACCTGTATCAGCTACCACCGTTTCTAACCATACAGCTTCATAGTGCCTGCGACCTGTATCTAAAATCTGTTGAGAAATAGCATGTCAGGGCATTAGTGTGAGGCTATCCTCACTAATTTAGATTCTATCATAGCTACCCTTGGTCATATTTTAAGGCCATCTCATTGTTTTAGAAATATTGCCCATAAATTGATTGAATTAGTAGAATGACAAATACTGAATGTTGTTGTTTTGGACTTAAAGGCTACATCTCTGGAGAAGGGATTCCAGACTTTTTCAAACTTATTCAGAGGAAATTTCATCAGTTGGATTTTGTGGCAATCGTAAAATTTCTGTGGAATAAGGAAATTTATTCAGGGATATATCAAGAGCTTATGTCTGTTTTCTGCGCATTGTTCCTGTATATAAAAGGAGAAATGGTGGTCTGTTGGATCGTGTGAATATCACTTCAAGAAATCTTCCTCTCTGATCTTGCTGGTTATGGCGTGGCCGGAAGGTAAGTAGCTCCAAGGTTGGGAATCATATTTTGCAAAATGTCTATGATTCTTCTGTTTAAATTAGAAATATCCTTCTCTTGTTAGTCTTAACCATTGTATCCACAGGAGGTCATATCTTTGACATTATGTGTCATCAGATAGTTTCTTTTTAAAGCATTGACTTTGTCATATAACATTAGTTCCAATGTTTCTAGATGTCTCATTAAATATATATATATTTTTTTTAGTAACTGTTTTAGTTTATTTTAGACAGTCAGCGTGTAACTCAATTGCTTGTGTATATTTCTTCCTGACTGATGATCTCTTGTTCTACCTCAAAATATCTGATGACGGTAATCATACGTCATGCCTTGATATCTGAAGTCTGCTTTGGTCTGTATCTGCATTATTCATGGCATGTTTTGTTTCGTCATAAAGGTTACACAGGCTCTACGTCATCATCTGATCTAGAATCACCCCTGCATCTTCATCATCTCGGCATTACCTGGCATATCTTGCAGCTCCAATCCTTGCACATCATGTCACTCTACACCAGCATAAGCCACAGCAGCACCTCGCTGCGCCAGCCCCATGTCCCACCCATGTTATGCTCCATCTACCGCAGTTTGACACTCACTGTAGCAGAATAGTACCCATCTATGGGTTGTGCATTACAACTCCAGCACCTACGTCATCTTTAGATATCATTGCTTGTGGACAAACTATGTCAAATCTTGTTGCTGGAAGTATACTCCAGTTGCTTCAGCAACTCCAGCTCTAGCTGCTGGCTCAATCTCTTCCATGAGATCAAGGCAACTCCTAAAGATCAGTTTCTTCACAGCATCAATGTGCTGAAAGCAGAATGTCTCTCCCACCTGAAGTTTCTGTTGGTATAATCTCTAGCATAAGTGACACTGTTACTTCTAAAGGGTTGGCGTTGAGGAAGCTATAGATCAAAACCCATCTGTTTTGTGGAAATCGCATAACACATGTGTGTCACCAGTCCTGCAACACAACCTTCACCTACTTTTACCATCATCCAGCAATCCAGGGAGGTGGTCCCATGCTGGACGAGGAGAGCAAGCCCAGTTGAAAGGATCGATGCAGCTGCAGATGTAATCTCAGTTACAGTACCTCCATTCTCCATCTGCACCAATTCCACTATTACTGCAACATTATTGTTGCCATTTTGCAGAGGATTATCCCCTGTCATCCACCCTGCATGTATCCTCAGCACACTTTCATTCACTATTGTTATATCTGCTAGGTTCAGCATCACATTTATATACTACACAATCCACTTAGGCATTCATATCATTGTCACATATTCTTTGTGCCCATACTTCCATATATGTACAATACTCCACACTATCCATACACAGCTATAACACCATTTTGCAAATTCTATAATTTTTGCAGTCTTTGTCACATCCCAACTCCATACCATTCCACCTATATATATATACATTCATGTATATAAGTATATATATATATATATATATATATATATATATATATATATATATATATATATATATATATATATATATACGGGTATATATGTACATAAGTATATATCATGTTTTCACACTTTTAGATCTTAGATACCTCGGCATGTGAGCATCCTTTTACCTTTAACACCCATATGATAAGTACAAATTTTCTCTTTTCATACTAATCAAGTGGCTTGCAGGAGAATATGTGGAGAAGATCATTATTGGGAGTTGTAAATTCAATTTCATGTATTGTAATAGTTATATCTCAATGAAAATTTACATTTTCAGGTTTTAGATAGAATGAATGAGCATTGTAAATATCATGAATTGCTTGTTTTCATGCATTTTTTTGCCTTTATTCCTCAAATTCTCACAAATGGCTACACGAATGGCATGTGCACCATTTCGTAAGAGGTAAATTAATCCTAAGTTGATGATTTACATCAACGGCCATAGTCGGGATGTAAACAAGACTTAAGATTTTTATCTTTTATAAAATAACATTGGATTCACATTGAATCCTCTTTAAAAATCATCATATTTTCAAATATTTCCTTCTTTTATTAGAGTTTAACTTATAATTAATTAAATATATATACCAATGGCCATAGTCAGGGTATATTGAGAGTTAATTTCATTTTAAACTCTATAAAAGCACCAAAATGTATTTTATTATTCACTTGAATCTAAATATAGATTATTATATAATACATCCAATGACCATAGTCAAGGATGTATTATATCTTCAATCTTATTTTAATTCATTTAAAGAATGGAATAGCTTTTCGAAATCCAATTTCAAAAATTTAAATTCATTCATCATTTAGATAGAATTGCATCATATTTTTTAAATTCTTTTTTCATAAATCCAAGTGATTCTTTCCTTCATTTCTCAGATCAAATCCTATTCATAAATTCAAATTCAACTCTATTTCTCAAAAGGATTCAAGAATTCAATTTCAAGGTCCCATTTGACTTTGAAACTTCAAGATCAGCTTATATCCAAAATTCAAATTCTAACTTCAAATTCAAAGTCCAAATTGACTTTGAAATTCACTTGTATATCCAGAATTCCAAATCTAGATGAAATTTCAAAGTTTAGATTAACTTTGAAACTTCTGATTCATCTTCAAACTCAAAACCGAGTTTACTTTTCAGAATTCAAAATCTAAGATTGATTATGAATCTCAAAGCTTGACCCTTCCTGAATTTTAAATTCAATTTGAGTTTTCAAAACCCAGATCCATTTTCAAAAGTCTTATTTGGACTTTCAAAAACCCAAAATCCATTCTAGGATCCAGAATCAAAATTTTACCTTGGATCTCAGACTTCAGATCCAATTTCCTTATAGGATCCACAATCCAATTTCACCTTTGATCTCAGACTTCAGATCCAATTTTCTTATAGGATCCACAATCCAATTTCACCTTGGATCTCAGACTTCATATCCAAATCCATCTTAGGATCTAGAGTCCAACTCTACATTGGATCTCAGATTTCAGATCCAAATCCATCTTAGGATCTAGAGACCAACTCTACATTGGATCTCAGGCTTCAGATCCAAATCCATCTTAAGATCCAGAACCCAATTTTACATCGGATCTTAGATCCCAGATCTTAAATCCATTTTTAGATCCAATTCTATTTCAAAATATGGATTTCAAATCCAAGTCCATTTCCAGATCTCATTTGAACTCCTAAATCCATTTCCATTCTTAAATACCATTTGATTTTCTCAGATCCATTCTAAGATTCAAATTCAATATCACTTCAAAATTTCATCTTCTTCTCCTAAATCTATGATTAAATTCAAAATCCATTCCTGACTTTGAAACTTCATTTCCTTTCATTTCAAAGCTTTAAATCATTCTTTCTCCAAGTCAAGATTTATTCTTCCAAACTCCGATTTACTTCAAAAACTTAGAACTTCTCTGATCTATCTCAAGTTCTAAGTTAGATTCAATCATTTCTTCATTCCTTTACCAAGTTCATCTCAGAATACTTGGAAATTTCCAAATCAATTTTTCAAAAAGAGCATACATCCTTGCATTGCACAAGCATGATTCTTTGTGCATTTAGATCTTTAGGATAAATTCTTAGATTATATTTAGGCAAAGCAAAAGGCATAGATTCGATCCTTGGTTCGATTACCCCTGGTAAAGGCGCCAGGAACGGTCGAACCTCGTACCGACGAACGAATCCCGTCTCTCCATTTTCCCGCAAATTTTCAAAACGGAGGCGAGTTAATTTCTAAATATTTTTCAAATCAAGGTCAAGTGAGACCGCGCAAAAGAGTTCCTCTTCTCTCTTTCTTTCTTTCTTTTCTCTTCTCTCTTTCTTTTATTTTTCCTCCCTTCAAAAAGGAGGAAAATAGAGGTTAGAAAAGGGAAAGAGAAGGAAGAGAGAGAAACCAACAAGAGTATAGGAAAAATTTTGCGATGATCACACGAGTGCTGCTATTAAAGGTTCCCCTTGCTTCGCGAAGGTTATACATTCCTTTTTGAGCTACGCGAAATGCAGGCAAGGTCAGACCTTAATGAGGCTTCCGACGGAACGTGCCGTACCGAAGGCAGTTCTATCGAGTTCCAGGGTTGTCTTCCTAGCAGGCAGAGATGAAAGGGACCAATCTCTCGCGTCGTCCGTCCAGCCCGATCGATATTAGTCTATCATAATGTAAACACACCAAATTTTCACCCTCATCCAGTGTTTGTCCATTTCATAAGTCATTACAGATCATTGTATGTCATTGCATGTATTATGCATAGCATTGCATGTCATTGCATCTCATTTTCGAGATCCATCACTCCTATTTCAAAACATTCAATCCAGATTTGAATTTTAAAGCTTTATTTCAAAATCAATTTCAAAACATGGGTTTTTATTCAATACTCTGTAATTTTTCAACCCCAGGACTTTGTATTTCGAAATATTTTCTCAGAAAACAATCTGGATTCCTTTCAAATTCAAACTTTAATCGATTTCAGTTCACAGATGAGACCCATTTAGATGGTGTCGCTTATGAATGCCTCTATTCATCAAATTTCTCAAATTTTTGAAAGTTTCAGTCCGATCAGGACTCTGTCTCAGAGTCCTAATCCGGTCAGAAGTTTGGTTTTTAAGTCTGTTTTACTTCCATTTTTTATTTTTTTCGTTTGTTTTTGAAATTTAGGTAATTTTACAGAGTCCAGTTAGTTCAGGATTCTATTTTAGAGTTCGGTCGAGTTAGGAGTCTAACCCTAGCTGTGTTTTCTGACTTATTTCATCATTTCTTGATAAAATCTTTTGAAAATTCTTTCATTTGGCTGTTAAAATTTAAAATTTCAGAGTCCTAAGAGTTCAGGACTCTAACCCGGAGTTCCAGTTCGCATGAGACCCTATTTTCAAAAATCTTGAATTTCAAATGTCAATTTTAACCCTTTTTCAAAGCCATTTTCAGTGTTTATTTCAAAAATTCTAAAACTCGATGTGGGCCCACTCAGTTGGCACCATATCCAGAGGAATTCTAATTCAGTTAGGATCCTATATCATTTCAAAAATTTCAATTTCAAAGTTTGCTTTTGAAAAGCTTTTGAAAACTCCTTCAATTTCAAGTTTTAAAATCGTTTTTTTTTTTTTTTTTTTTGAAAAACTCAAGTAGGGCCCACTCGGGGTGGTGCCATATTCGAGTCAGTCAGGGCTAGACTAGGGTTAGTTGATGTCTTGGTTAGTGTTAGAGGTTTAGAAGAGTCAAAACCATTTTGAAAAAAAACTCATTTTGAAAGTTAGTTTTTAAAACTAGTATTTTTAAAAGGTTTTTAAAGGTGTTTTAAAAACCCAATGTGAGAAAATGCCAAGTGGCACCACATTTGGGGGATTTTTAGGATTAGCTAGGGGTTAATTAGGCATTATTTAGGATAATTTAGACTAGGGGTAGTAAGGTAACTCCACCCCAAAATCGCCCCCCCCTTTAGAGTCCAAAATTTTCAAAATTGTCAATTTTTAAACCTAAAAATTTTTCTATAAATAGAGGCCATAAGGGGGTCGATTTTCCCAATTGGTTTTCCTTTGGATTCTTGGAGCTTTTCTCTCCTCTCCAGCCCTTCCTCCATTGAAGCAACCTCAAGGTAACTATTTTCTCTAATTTTTAGTTTTTATTTAATGTTTTTCATTGTTTTAAACATGATTTAGCTATTGGTACCATCATCTTCATGGATTAAACCATGGATTCAACCTCAAGAACCATCAAGAATCAGCAAGAACAATCCAAGAAGGTGATCTAACCCTGTTTTGGGTGATTTACAGAGATTTTAATCCATTAGAATTGATTTTAATATGATTCTTTGCATTAATAACCAATAAAATATATGATTTGCCCTTTTTAATGGGTTAAATCTATGTTTTAAAGGTGATATCAAATTCCAGCCATTGATTCCCTGTTTTTATTTTATTTTCATGGTTTATTCATGTTTGTTTTACGTTCTATAGCATAGAAATAAGTTTTATTTATTGTTTTATGGTTTATTTTATTTATTTATATTAGTTAATGCATGGTTTTTCAAGTTTCTTAAATTTCTGTGTGTTCTAGGTTTAGAACAGTAAAGATGATGTTATTTCTGATGGAAGCACTCATTGTTTATTTCTGATTGTTTTATATGTGGTGCATGAATCTGTTTTTAAATTTAAAACTGGTTAGGGTTTACCAAAACCCTAATCATACTTGTGTTAGTCATAAATCGCAAACCAAAGATCCAATTCATGATCTGTAAAAAGTGAGTACTGTTATTTTTCTGTCTACTGTTCACCACTAAAATTGCAGAGATTTTTGTTTAGAATTGCTATTTATGTCTGTATTTTCAATCTGAAATAGCTGTTTTAATCCCTGTTAAAAGTGATATATTTTAGCTCAGATTGCCGGAAGGGTTTCTCCCTAACCGGAGATGATTTTTCCGATCTGTAAATTGGGAAATCTCTGTTTTTTTTCTAGTTAGTCTCTGTAAAATTTCATAAATTTATATGGAGATTTGACCCCTGGTTTAGGTCTTGGACTGAGACTGGTTGGTGAATTAGGTCAAAAATAGCATATTTTTAGGGTTTAATGCAATTTTTGGATTAATTTAATGTCAAAAAATTATTTTTATAATTCCAATTCGACATTAGGGTTATAAAAAGTGCAGGTACCAATTTTTATGGATTTTGGAATCCATTTGATGGCTGAATTAAGCAAATTGCAAAACTGGGTTCCTGAAAGATCCAAAAAACACTACAAAAATCACAAAATTTGAGATATTATTGGATTTTCGTGTATAAGCATATGTTTTTAGGGTTTAATCATGTTCATAATCATATTAGGATGCTTTAGGTTTAATTTGATGCTCATTTGATTTCATTTAGTGCATAAAACCTAAATTTTTACCAAAATCTATTTCTAAAAACCCTGATTTCAAGGCCATAGTCTTGCTATCGGGGGCAATTTGGTCATTTGACCTAAATTTCGAAATCCCTAACCCTAATTTCATATTTTTAATCATGTCATAGCATATTTGGTTTGAGTTTATTCCATTCAAATTTCAAAATTTGCATTTTATCAAATATCTTTCTAAAAACCCTAATTTCAAGGCCATAGTCTTGTTATGAGGGGTATTTTGGTCATTTTGACCCCAATTTCGAAATTCCATATCTTCTCTTTCATATTTATTCAATTTTATTTCATATTTTATTAGTTTTGATTTAAGGGAATCATGGAAAAGGCTTATATCTAGCAAAATCCAATAATTTCCTGATATTGTTGGATAAATCTAGAAAAGCCAACATATATTCATTAACCAAGTTTTCTAGTTTTGCAGGTACATTGAAGACTTTATTTTTCATGTATTTAAATTTCAATAGTGATGTAATTTGTAATTAAACTTTGGAATAAGAATTTATATTTCCTGCTTAGATTAGGATGCATTGCATATAGTTTATTTTTATAATTTTAATGTGTGATGGATGATGATTCATGCATATTTTTACAAATTCACCATGGTCTACACGAATGGCACATGCACTAGCTTCTATGAAGTTTATAAACTTGGTGGAATTTGTATTTATGGCCATAGTCAGAATACGAATGATACACAGATTTATGATCTTCACATTAGCCACATTCAGCCTACACTCTTAGGCTAACTTCAAAATGACTGCATTTCTCAAAAATACAAAAAGTATTTCTCAATTCCTCATATCCATATTCATTCATTTCATGCATTTGTTAACTCCAATTCAAAATCCAAGTCAAGGAAATTGAATTCCTAAAAATCTCCTAAGTCTTATAGCAAAATCGATTTTCCCAAAGACATTGAATTTCAAAGGATATTTCAAGTATTTCCCAAGTTCCAAATTCAAATTTTCTAAGTTAGAATTTCAATTTCAAAGTTTGAATTCAGAGAAACCAAGTCTCAGAATCGATTTTCACTAAATGTTAAGGATTTCTCAAAATCGATTTTTACTTCTCTCAGAAGTACATTTCAAATCCCATTTCACGATTTCTCATGTGATATCATTTCCAAGATTTACATTTTCTAAATATTTCAATCATTCAAAGCAAACATCATGTTTTCAAATGTGCATTTTCTGAAAATTCATAGCACATGCCTGATTCTATGTGCATTTAGAAATTAGAATATGATTTAGGCAAGTTGAATAGAGTAGAGCATAAGATTGATCCTTGGTTCAATTACCCCTGTTAAAGGTGGCAGGAACGGTTGAACCTCGTACCGACAGGCTTGTCCCATTCTTCGGAATTTTCCCGCATTTTAAAACGGAGGTGAGTTATTTTCAAAAACTTTTTCAAAGGTCAGTTTGATTTGCAAAAGTAAAAATTTTGCGATGATAACACATAAGAAGCAAACAGTCTTCTTTCTGTCAGGCAGGAAGGCAGGCCAGTGGAATCGTGCACCTTCCGACCTCGTTATCATTCCTATAACAGCTCAAAGGCTCGAAAAAAACCTCTTTTCTGGCTGTGAATCTTTCTACAGTGCGCGCTAGCTATCTCCGGCGAAGAGGAAGTGTGCGCTAGCTATCTCCGGCGAAGAGGAAGTGTGCGCTAGCTATCTCCGGCTTGAGAGCCTCCATTTGCTTGAGAGCTGTAGAAAGCTCGGAGCAAGCCCAATACCTGGACTTCATAAAAGCACAAGAATCTCGGCCTATGAAGAGATCGATCTTTCTCTCCTTTCGGTATGCCGCTTCGTGAGCAAGGAGCGCCCATCAGCACGGAGCACTCCATGGGTGTGGGTTGTGCTTCAATGGGAAAGCTCCTTCTTTCATCAGCGAATCCATCGGGTTCTTCTACAGTGTATTGTCCAGATTGTATGCCTACTCTTGAAGCGGGCGTTGGCGAATCTTCTTAAGAAAAAAATAGATGAAGAGCATGGAATGACGAATGAGGCAGTAGTTCAACATCTGTTGAACTACGGAAGCAGCAGCGGCCCAGCTGGCCGGAAAAGAAGGATGGCCCCAAACGTGAACGTTAGTGAACGAGACTCCTTAGTAGTCTCGTTCCGCTTTAGAGATGGATTTTTCGTCTCGTTCAGCTACACGAGACTAAAATCTCAAGCTCGTTTAGCTGCGCATACCTAAATGGAATAAGAGTCTGATCTGATACATCATCTGTCTTCCACCTCTTCTTGGTGGCATGATTGGAAATGGCATTCTCGAAAACATCTTTGAAAAATGTTTCTCACATGTATCAATTACTACATTCCCCCCTCCTCCTGTAGCCAAACGGCATCGCTTATGGCAGTGAAGATGGTCTGAAAACCGGTTGGTTGGTTTCAGAACCTTTGATTTGAGTGTGCACCTTATACAGTTTCCACTCCAGTTTGTTTTATGGTTACTTGTGCACAACGGCTTAGCAACTGGGCAGAGACTAAGACATTTCCGAATCACACGAGGCCCTTGCAACTATTGTGGACACTTTTCCACTCTTCTACATCTACTTTGGTACTGCCCGCAAGCCTTATTGATATGGAATGAGGGACCTCTTCTTGTTGGTCTTCTTCAATAGGAAAGTTCGACTCGACTCATATAGTTGTTGTCAAACTTGGCACCAAAACAGGAAGAAAACCTTCCGTATATCCTCGATGCAATCTTGTTCTAGTATCCGTTCTTGTCAAACTGTGGAGAACCAGAAAGAAGGCTTTTTAAGGAGATATGTCGGCAATGTTACTCACCAAAGCCTTTGTTGTGCAGCTTACAAACACTTACAAAGTAGAGCAGGCGACACTTGTTCGACAACTCGGGGAGATGTTTGGGACAGCTCTGACACAGCTTTCCAGAGAAAGGGTAGCCGCGGAAGCTCTTCTCTGAGCCCCTACCTCAAGCTATGCTATTCACCGTGGGGGTTGGCAGAGACTTGGTGCATACCCTTTTATGAAGTTGTTCGCGAATCTCATGTTGTGGTTTGGAATGGTCCATGGAGGGGCTGTTATCGTCGCAAAATTTTTCCCGTCTTCCCTTCCTTGCAGAAGAGAAAGAGGGAAACGCTTTCGCGATTCAAACTTGACCGGATTTTGGAAATTGTTTTGAAATACTCACCTCCGTTTTGAAAATTGCGGGAAAATCCATGGGATGGGGCTCGACCTGTCGGTACGAGGTTCGACCGTTCCTGCCGCCTTTAACAGGGGTAATCGAACCAAGGACCAAAATTGTGCTTGACTTAGTTAAATCATCAAAATCGTGTTCTATCCTATATGCACAGAGAATTCAGGCATGTGCTATGAGACTTTGGAAAATGTAAGTTGGAAAACATGATGTATGCTTAGAAAACCTTTGGAGTTGAAAGATATTTCTCAAGGAAAAGGTCAATTTCTCAGGAAACTCAGATGAAAAAGGGTTTTTAAAATCACGGGAAAGTTCATAAAGATGTGGGAAAATCATGAATAGTTGAAAATCCTGGGAAAATAGAAGTGATTCTTGAGAAAAAGGTGAACATTTGAAAAGGGAAACACTTCTCAGGAAAACTCGGACTTTGAGAACTTTCTTAGGAAAATGATGGAAAATTTATAGGAAAACTCATTGGAGAAGAAAAACTGAACTTGGGAAATTGAAATCCTGGGAATCTTACCCTTGAAATACTTGGAAATCGATTTTGATCTTTGAGAAAGGTGAGAGACTTCTTTTGAAAATCTTGAGAAGATAACCTTTTACATGGAAAACTGTGGAAAAACTTGACTTGGGAAAACCGATTTTGAAAAATTTTCAGAGTTTCTTGAGAAATTGATTTCTTGAGAATGAAACTTTCTTAAGAAAATCACGAGAAAACCAATGATTTCATGATGCAAATGATATGAGTGAATGAATGCACTTTGAAAGTTTTTCTAAGAAATTTGTTGGAAAAATGTGTATTAAGTCAAAATAAATCCTTCACATATTCTGACTGTGGCCATGAATATGTTCAGAGTTTAATTGATTTAATGCACAATACTTTAAAAATATTAGAAATATGATGTGCATTTTAAGATAGCCTAAGAGTGTAGGCTCAATGTGACTGGTAGAAAGATGATGGATCTGGGTCTCGTCCATATTCCGACTAGGGCCGTAAATCTGGATTACACCGAGTTCATCAACTCCCTAAGAGTTGGTGCACGTGCCATTCGTGTACATCCATAGTGCTTTTGAAATAATGTGCATGAATCACATAAACAGGATATTGCATAAATTCAAACTATATGATATGCATCCTAGTCTAAGCAGAAAATTAAATCTCTTATTCCAAAATTTACATTATTACATCACTAAATAAATGAAATAAATGGAAATTGCAGACTTCAGCTCCTTCTTTTGAATGTCTTTGCCAAACTTGAAATAAGGTTAGCTCAAATATGTGAGTTTTTCCAAGATTTTCCAATAATATTATAAAATTATTGGACTTAATTGGACATAAACTCTATTCTTATACTTCCTTGATATTTAAAATGATGAAAATGCAAGAAATTCAGTAGAAAATAGTTTGAAATTCGAAATGGTGGTCAAAATGACCAAAATACCCCTAATTATAAAGTTATACCTTTAACATCAGGGTTTTTTTAAGGAAAACTTGGTAAAATCGAGATTTTGAAATTCAAATTGAATCAAATGATGATGAAATGCAGTATGAGGCATAATGACATGCTGCTAAACACATTAGGACTGTAAAATCAAAATTTGACATTTTGCAATTTATCCAAAATAACGATTTTCGCTTGTTTTTCGCTTGGATCTGGGTCCTGTAGGGCTCTGTTTTGATGATATGGCTAAATCAAGCCTCAAATGAATTCCAAATTACACCAAATTCGGTATGAAGCATCTACCTACTCTGATAAACAGCCTAGAATGCTAAAACTCATGAAATGATATGCTTTAAATGCTAAATTTTAAAGAATGTCCTAAAAAGGGTGGATTTCGCCTATGGACCCGAACCAAATGCAATGCTTAATATGGTAATGCAAAATTTACACCATAAAAACTTCTGATATTTTGCAGACTGCTAAAAGACCCGAAATGTAACACTTTTAGTTTTTACAGTTACGGGATTTGAACTATGATGAGTTCGGTAACGGGGATTCGGTTCTGATGGAGGCAAAATCAACTTAATCCAATATAAAATGCTAAAAAAATAGAAAACAGCCATGGAAATTTCTGATATTTAATAGAGCTACTCACGACACCTACAGGGACAACTTTCATGTTTATGACTTTGGCATTTAATCAACAGAAACATAGATAAAAATATAACTTTTTATGCCTAAATTAAAAGAACAGACGAATATCACAAAATAGGAGACTGACAATAAAAATCTGAAACAAATAGCAAAACTATTCTAAAAATCATGAGCTTTCAAATGCAAACAGACGACATCCTGAGCATGACATTCACTTTTTATAGATTCGTATTTGGAGCAATACCCAAAGAGAACTCATCGACTTAAGTTGATCCAAAATCTCAGAGACCCAAATCAGGCTCTGACACGTGTCCCAAACTCTCGGATTTTTGTCAGACATCAAAAAAATTCCTAAACATTTAAGAAAATCATATTAAATACTAGACATCATTCTAAGTTCTGGACATGTTTTGGATAAAAAATCGGACCGCATATGAGAGAGATCCCGATTTTACAAGTCAGAGATAACTTTTCAAAACATATCCTGGGTAACAAAACTCGACCTACCATTTTGAACATTTACTCCAGTAAAAAAATTTAAATCATTCTGAATTTTTGGAAGATTGCTAGGGACACATAAGTGCGCATACCATGATTTGTTTAGCATTTTTAACGAAACATAAATGCATGAAATGATGTGTGGACTGACTGACAAAAACAAAGAGTTACATAAATGAAGCTGAATGCATGAGATATTAAATAAATTCATGGAACATGATATTTAAATAAAATAAAACATAAATCTAACCTATTTTTAATGCATGAAATCTAATCAAGAAAGCATTAAACATTTTTTTGATATATGTTGTTTTATGAGAATAGCTCAATCCATCCCTCGGATGAGCTCTTTCTTCAAACGAAAACACAAATCAAACCAAAGGCATTATCATGGTGAAATCAATAGGAATGGAGGCTTACCTTGTGTTCTCCAGTGGTTTTGGAACTCCCAAAATGAGCTGCTACCTTGATAATGGGCTTCAGAGGGGCGTGAATCCAGAGGACACCAAGAAAGAAAAAACTGGAATTATGAAGTTCAATTCTCAAACAGGGCTCCCTGAGATGGGCGTGGGTTAGGGTATTTGTAGAAATTTTGAAGATTTTCAAAATTCAAACACAGTGAATCTGGACCTTCCATATGGCGCCATCTCAGGGCATGCCATTTTGATTTTTAAGAAAATAAAAATGAGAATTTTGTGGGTGAGACACCTCAGCAGGGGATTTTTTGGAAATTTTCAAAATGTAGCTTGATTTTCTCTGCAGGAGTCTCCTAAATGGCGCCACCTCAAAGAGTGCTACCTGGGGTTTGAAATTCAAAGTTTGCTTTTTGCAGAGAGCCCTCATGTGGCGCCACCTCATGGGGCTATTTTTATTTTGAATAAAATAAA
This sequence comes from Nuphar pumila, assembly GCF_984573655.1. Classification (NCBI taxonomy): domain Eukaryota; kingdom Viridiplantae; phylum Streptophyta; class Magnoliopsida; order Nymphaeales; family Nymphaeaceae; genus Nuphar; species Nuphar pumila. The sequence goes on from NC_143254.1 coordinate 55,812,563, forward strand.
GATAAAAAATGAAGCCAAGTGGGGTTCTGGAATGGTGCCACCTCAAAAGGTGTTTGAGATTTGAATCTAGAAGCAGTAGGAGCATGCCATGTGGCGCCACATCAGAGTGTCTCTTGACACATGTCAGAAGAATAGGGCAGTAGGCTCAGAAGGTGTCACCTCAAAGAAGTTTGAATTCTACTTTTTCTGATGAAAGGAGATGTGAACATGTGGCAGTCCAGGATGCTTCCATACCTGACAAGTGTCAGCTTGCTGGAGGAGGTTCTTCAGATGGTGCCACCTCAGGGAAGAAATTTGAAATTCAAATGAGGTTGGCTCTAGAAGAAGGGAGGGTTGCCATGTGGCGCCACCTCAGGGTGGCTCCTACAATGCCATGTGGCAGGCGAGAGGAAAAGGAGGGAAAGGGACACGTGGCACCATCTCAAAAAATGAATTTAGGGAGGAGACTTCAGGATTTGTGCCACCTCAGTCTGGAGTTTGAATATTTGAATTGTTGCTTTTTCTGAAGAAGGCCAAGAGTGACATGTGTCCTCTACTTTTTCTGAAGGAAGCAGAGAGAGACACGTGTCCCTTGCTTTTTCTAAGAAGAGCAGAGGGTGACATGTGTTACTTGCTTTTTCTGAGAAAAGCAGGGAATGACATGTGTCATTTGCTTTTTCTAAGAAGAGCAGAGAATGACATGTGTCATTTGCTCTTTCTGAGAAGAGTAGAGAATGACATGTGTCAGTCTGCTTTTTCTGAGAAGAGCAGAGAATGACATGTGTCACCTACTGCAGGAGAGAATACCTCAGATGGTGCCACCTCAGAAGGAGACAACTCTACTTTTTCTAGAGGAAGCTAGAAGTGACACGTGACATCTGCAGGAGACACACTTCAAATGGCGCCACCTTAGAGGAGACAAGCTTTACTTTTTCTGGACAGGACAACACATGACACTTGGCATCTCAGGGTGATCTTTGGAATGACACATGGCGCAGGGTGGAGATGGTGGATACTGACACATGGCATGGAATGACATATGGCGGCTTCTTAAGGTAGCCCCACACTGACACTTGGCAGATAAATGGGAGGAGAGAGAAAAGAAAAGTGGCGCCAATCCAGGGGACAAGGCTCCTATATTTTTTTTGGGTTTTTCAAAATTCAGGTTTTTCAAAAGAAAAGCCTATGTGACACCACCTCAGTGTGGGTCCCACATTGCTTCTTTATTGAAATAAGGACAAAACAACAACCTCTTTTTGGAATTTTCATAAAATCTGGACTAATTGGTAAAACAGAAAATTTTGGAAAGAGTTGGCCCTTGTAGGGCGATTTTGTAAAAGAATGATAGTTGAAATAGCTGACAAAAGGGCAAAATCTGAAATGAAATTTATTAAAAATTATCCAGATTGTTTTCTTGATAAAATATTTTAAAATTCAGAGTCCTGGGGGTAAAATGGGAAGAATTGATAATTTTGAAGACCCAGGGTTTTGAAATCACTTTTGAAAAGAGTTGAAACTCGAATCTGAATTGAAAATTTTGAAATCAAGAGTTCTGGACCTCGAAATGACATGCTGTGCAGTGCAGTGATATGAAATGCCATGTCTTATGCAATAGAATCTTGAACCAAGACTTGGAGATGCATGTCTCCTATCAGGAATAAAATTTTGAACATCTGAGCTAAAAATAGAAAAATTTTGAGAGTTCCAGATGAAATTTGGACTTTTGCAAGGTTCGGGCTTAGAAAATGACCATTTTGCCCTCCGGCGATTTCAAAGGCTGAATGATGATGCTTGGTGGAAATGCTGGAGAGGTGAATGAAAATTTGGGGTGTTTACAGGGGCAGGACAAAAAAGGAAGATTTAGTCCCTCACCGGAGACTCCTTTGATTGATCTTACCAACACTGGACTGACTACTGTTATGGCTTGAAGATGCACTTGTTGGCCTTATAGCCTTATAGTTGCGGGCCAACCGTGCATCTCGTTCACTTTCTTTTCGATCTCTATGATGGACTGGCACTTAGTAGTGCAATAGCCAAGCAATACCGAATGAAATCGTAACCCTTATAGTGAATCCCGAACGGATGAAATAGGAATAGGAATACTGTTATTGACTAAAGGTTCTACCCTCTTTGAGTTCATAGGAACTACCTTACCGCTATAGTAATGGCAAACATTTCTTCCGTTGATTTTTTTTATCTTTTAAGGGGGCCTTCCGGAACGGAAGCGACTAGGACAAAGGACAGGCTCGACCTCTAGCGTCAGTTCGAAGTGATGAGCCGATCACGATCGATCGGGATGGATCCCAACCCCCTCTTCGATTTGAGGTTCTGATACGCCTGCCTCGGCATTGGGCATGAGTCGATGGTTGCCAAAGCCACCAAGCGCTAATAGAGCTAGTGCTGCCTGGAGGAAGAAGGGAACCCTTTTGAACAAAGAACTTGTTCTTGGACTCACCGCCCAACTGTTGAGGTGGATGAGGACAGCGAGCGCTGTGGAGGATGCCACACCAACCTTCCATGGATCATGCATCAAAGTTCTGACAACTTGGATGAAGAAGCGGTTGAGGGCTTCCCGTCCCTAGAAGAGTTTTTTCTCTTCTTCCTGTGGCCGCCTCGACCTTCCTTACCGCTGGCGGGCTAGGCCAATAGTGAAGTGGGGAGCGGATCTGTGAACACCCCAATTTTTTCAAAGTCTTGTAAAAATGACCTTTTTGCCCCTGACTCTATTTTCTGAGAAGATCAAAGTGATTTAAAAGCTAAATTTCAGTCTTTCTTCAGATTTCTGGATTAAATTCCACATTAATATATATTCAAATTCAGCTCCGGGTCTGAACTCAGTATTTTAAATCCAAATCTGAGCCCCGTTGTCCGAGTTCCAAAATAAAATCACAAAAATACCAAAAAATGATTTTTAAAGGCTCGGGCAGCTCATCCGGCACTCTTTTTGGATCCTCGACCCTATATTTCTCAATTCGAAGTTATAAACCTCGATTATTTCTCAAAAATTCGGACATAAACCCATTTCTGAAGAAATTTTCTCAAAATAGTTTCCAAAATTCTCAGAAAAACTCCTTTTGTAAACATTTTACAAAAACATCAAAAAAATTGGCTTCAATCTTTGATTTTTTTTGTAAAGCTTTAGGATTTTATTCTAAAAATACAAAAAAATAGAGAAATAACATGAAAAACCAAAAATTGGAAAAATTACAAGAAAAGCAAATGATTCCCAAGGTTTTTAGAAGCTTCTTGCTGAAAACCTCAACTCTGAACTATTTTACAAAAATTTCTTTTTAAAAAGAACCTCTTTTAGGAAATATCATAAAAATTCCAACCCGCTCCCGCGCTTCTTCCTTCTCCTCTCCACCGTCCGATTGGTAACAGTCGGCCTGTTCTTCCATCCTCCATCTCCAACGATCTTTCGTTCACGAACCTTCTCTCCCCTCTATAAAAAAAGAGGAACAAGGGAAAGAGGGGGATCCATTTTTTCCTTCAGGCGCCGATCATCCATCAACTTCATCGCTTCCCTGAAAATCGCTCTAATTTCCTCCTTCCCCTTTCCTTCCTGAACATTTTTTTTTTTACGAACTGTTGAAGAACGACACCTCCTCTGCAAAAGACCATATCGCCACTCTCCCACGTCGGCTTCCATCCATTGCAAACAGCATCCCTTAGTGTTTTCCATCCCCCATTTTCTTTGTGGTGGCGCACATCATCCATCTTTCGGCGATCGCCCTCTTCCCCGAACCATCTCCTTTACTTCAGGAGCAGAAGACCTCCGTAATAAAAGAGAAGAGCGTGACTCCCTCCTTCGGAACCTCCACAGAATTAAGAATTCCGCCCCTCTTCAAGGCGCCTCCTCAATAGTAGTCGAAAGAGGATCAAACCACAACAATCAGAGGTAAGTGCATCCCTCCCCCTTTCTCATCTCTTCGCATCATTTATTCCCACTGCTTCTTATTAATCACTTTTTTTTTCTATTGACGCATCCGTGAGGGAGTTGGGTCGCCTATAGCGATGCCAATCCCTCTCTTATGCAACAACAATGGAGCAATCATGCTAAAACATTTTTTTTTTCTTCTTTTTTTTTTCTCTTTCTTTCTTTTGTTTTTCTTATCTCTTCCCCTTCTTGTTTTACTCATGCTGGGAATTTTGGGCTCAGATTGTAAGATCCAAAAATCTGACAGGGTTCGTTCGAATCCCGGTCTGAATTTCCCACTAAGTCGCTCTCTTGTTTTAATTTCCTGTTGAAATTTGGATTCTCTGCGTGACCTCTGCTATGATGTCCAATTCCTTACTCCCGTTAGCCAGGGTAGTTTGATCTTTAGGGACGTTGCTAGATATTGCTTAAAACCGATATTCATCACAATCGGTGCTCGTAATTTTCGTTTATGCTTTATAACTTTTATTTTTCTTCTTTCTGTTTTTCTGTAACTATCGCTATCCGTCATTAGTTCTGGTTTCTGGATTTTATTCCATGTGATATTTCCAGCATCCCCTTTAATTCACACCTGGTTATCCTATCGTCGGTGTAAGCTTGCATTTCATTAAGTGGGTTTATGTATCCGTTAAGTCATGGTAGTCACAATTGAAAGTTCAGCAGGATCTTTGGTTCTGGAGGTTGAGGGTGTTTGCTTGATTTTTTATATTGATTCCCAATTCCGTTGGATTATTGCACAATATCAAGCTCCCTTTATTTCCATCCCTTGCTCATTTTGAGCATTTTTAGTATAGCAGTATCATTTCCACTATTCTGTAATTTAAAGGCATATTCTCCTGGTTTTATCCTAATTGCTCACCTGATGATCTATTTTTGAAGATATCTTAATCATATTATGCCACATTATATGTTATAACTCTTGTTTCAACTCATCGAGTATCCATCGCATGTTTCCTGCATGCTCCTTACATTATATTTTCTTCAGCTTATTTCACCACATCTGCTAATGTACTATGCTTCCCGGCGTTTGGCTTCAGGCAGGGTATACTGTTATGGGTATTAGTCCTAAAAATAAAAATATAAACAAACACCCTTGCTAATATTAGAGATCAGTTTGGGAGTTTCATCGTTTAACTTTAGAGAGCCTCAAAATGTTCGGTCCAGATAGAAAATGGATGGAAAATAAAATAATGCAGAGATCATTCCGAGATGTAGTTTTAGATTCAGGAACGAAGGTGAAAAGGCCATCGTATCCACCTTCTGGCCTAAAGTATTGCTATCCAGGTTTGCGTAAGACTCATTAAATTTAAGAGATACAGATGGAGATTTATCGGTGCTAATGTATTTCCTGGTTGTTAGTTCCATCACCCTTCAGTTGACACTTTGGTTGCTATAGGCAAGGTGACATGCCATATTTACATCTCAACAGTCAGTGGCATATCCAAAAGTTTACAGACTTTATAAATGATGCTGGCTGCTTGATGGTCCTTCCATTAGCATTTTCAGAACCGTGTGGCTCTTGCTTTATTTGTCATTTTTTTTTCTTTTTTTTTTCTTTTGTTACTCTTGTTTTGGGTTATCATGATTGAGCAGAAGATCGGAAGGAATTCAAACTGGATATTGACTACAACAACCTGGAGTTTGAAGATGTTGTGAAGTTGAAACATATACCAGAAGTGACTTCTCAATTACATTATAGCTTTCAGCAATTCAGGGGCAGTGATCGGAATGCATACCCCTGTTAGTTCAAGAGGAGCGTGAATTATGGGGATAAGCTGAACCCTTTTTCATCCCAGCAAATCCTTATTAGGGATTCAAGGTTTTATAAAATCCAATATATCTATGGTGCCTAAACACTCAAGGTTAAACATGAGCACTGCTTTTCTGCATCTACAGCAACTCCCTGAGTTGTTGTAGCCTTGTATTCGCTACAATGGTCCCACATAATGGCCTTTATGTCATTTGGAGGAGCTATTAGAAAAGCTCAAAGTAAAGTGTCAATAAAGAGAAGCAGAAGTTTAATAATTGATGAGTCCGAGGACTCTTGGAAGGCCAGTTTGTGTAATTCCTGCTATCTCTCCTGCATATGTTTATTAGTGTTGGATGATTATTTGTTTCTGCGATTTGATTATGTAGACTTCATTGCTTAACCAATGCATTTGGATTTACTAAACTCCATTTTTACTATCTTGGATGCAGGGATCTTGTTTCCTGCTGTTATCACCTAAATGCTAAATAGCTCAGGGTTTAAGCACCTCCTGATCCAGTTCAAACCACCACCCTCCCTATCACAATATGCATGCAGCTCCACCACGCATCATCAAAAGCCATTTTTTTATACTGTTATACTCTACCTAATGTTGATATGGTTTTCCATTACATACTAATTCCAACATTCCAACATCTTACCACAACACTTGCACTTTTTTTTTTTTTTTGCCCTTCAGTGTGGCAAACACTCAGCTGCCATCGGAGTGCTCTCTGTTATACTACCTTTACAGCCATCATAGCATCACCATTGACATCATCAGCAATACCCATCATTCCACGGCAGTATCCACCCTGCTGCCACGGTTTTTCAGAAGATACAGTCCCAACACCCTCCTGTCTACAGCCACTCTGTGGTTATGTCCCTGCAGCCTCATCAAACCCCTCCACTCGGGGTAACCTGTCACCCATCTACAGCACTGCCCAGCATTGCTGTAACCATTTACATATCCGCAGCTGCGCTCATGCACTGTTATGATTCATGTATCCATCACCATAGCCTATCCTATGCATATACAGCTCTCATAATTGTTACTAGTATAGCATGTATGCATGCTTAGCTCCAACATCCATCCCTCACAATTACTTCACTGAGTCACTCAAGACACCTCCAGCCGCCATAGCACTGTACAATCCTCATTCCCTCCTTGTTATTGTCCCTTATCTACTACAATTTGAATTTATCATCTCAACACATCTCCCTACTGTATATACCCTCATATATATATATGTACATATATACCTATACATACTCATGTACATACGAATACACCCATATGTGTATATATAAATATATATATATATATATATATATATATGTATATAGGTACATATATGTCATTTCCATCATTTCTGTCATACATATCTTTTCACTATTTGATTTTGCACATGACATATGTGATTTTCCTTCTCTTTTCATTACTAATCTGTCTGCTTTGCAGGACATATGTGGATAAAATTGTCATTTGGAATTGTAAATTTGATTCTATGAGTTGTAATAACTAGACTTTAATGAGAATTTACATTCCTTGCTTTAGGTAGAATGAATGAGCATTGTAAATATTATGAATTACTTGTTTTTCATGCACTTTTGCTTTTATTTTTCGAATTCTCACGAATGGGAACACGAATGGCACGCGCACAATTTCGTAAGAGGTAAGTTAATTCTAAGTTGACGATTTACATCAACGGCCATAGTCGGGGTGTGAACAAAACTTAGAATTCTTATCTTTTACGAAATAACATTGGATCCACACTGGATCCACTTTCAAAATTCATAATATTTTCTCAAAATATTTTCTTTCTTTTATCAGAATTTAACTTAGGATTAACTCAAAATATATACCAATGGCCATAGTCAGGGTATATTGAGGGTTAATTTTATTTTAAATTCTATAAAAGCACAAAAAAATGTATTTTATTCTTCACTTGAATTTAAATGTGGTTATTATATAATATATTCAATGACCATAGTCAGAGATATATTATATCTTCAACCCCATTCTTAATTCATTTTAAAGAATGGAATAGCTTTTCAAAAATTCAATTTCAAATTCTTCAAATTCATTCATCATATATGGTAGAATTGCATCATATTTTCAAAAACTTCCTTTTCAAAATTCCAAGTGTTTCTTCTTCTTCATCAGATCTTATTCAAATACAATTCTATCTCATTTTTTCAAAATTCCAAGTTCAAAGCCCAATTTGACTTTGAAATTTTCAAATTCAATCTTTATATTCTTGATTCATTCCAAATTTAAAGCTTCAAATTCAAAGTCCAATTTGACTTTGAAAACTCCAAAATCACTTTATATTCAAAACCCAATTTCAAAGTTCAATTTAACTTTGAAATTATCTTCTGATTTCAAAATCAAGTTCATCCCCTTATCTTCAATCGAGGTTTGGATTTGAATCTCTAGTTTAAATTTGGGTTTCTAAAAAACCCAGATCCATCTTTAAAGGACCTATTTGGACTTCTCAAAACCCAAATCCAAAATCAAATCCTAGTCTCAACTTGGATCCAGATTTCCAAGTATAAAACTCCATTCCACTTTGGATCTCCAATTACAGACCCAAATTCCATTTAGGATCCAAATCCTTATTCCATTTTGAATCTTCAGTTACAGATCCAAATTCCATTTAGGATCCAGATCCTCATTCTACCATTGGATCTCAGATTCGGATCCAAATTCCAATTCTTAGGATCCAGAACCCAATCCTACATTGGATCTCAGACTTCAGATCCAAATCCATTCTAGGATCCAGATCCTCATTCTACCATTGGATCTCAGATTCGGATCCAAATTCCAATTCTTAGGATCCAGAATCCAACCCTACTTTGGGTCTCAGATTCAGATCCAAATTCCAATTCTTAGGATCCAGAACCCAATTCTACATTGGATCTCAGACTTCAGATCCAAATCCATCTTAGGATCTAGAATCCAATTCTACTTTGGATCTCAGACTTCAGATCCAATTCTATCTTAGGATCCAGAGTCCAACCCTATCTCGGATCTCAGATTTCAGATCCAAATACCATCTTGGATTCCAAATCTCGAATCCAATTCCATTCAAAATTCTGAATCCAAATTCCACTTTAATTCCAATTCTTAAAACCAATTCCATTTTCATTTCAGATTTCAAATCCAATCCCTATTTCCAAATTCTGAATTCAAAATTCAACTTCGAACTCTATTTAGGATCCAGACTTTGGATTCAAATTCCATCTTGAATTCTAAACTTTCAAATCAATTCTATTTAGATTTCCTACACTTCATTCTGATTCAATTCCATTTCATTTCTATTCTGATTCAAAGTCCATTTATGAATTTGAAAATCCCTTTTATCTCAAAACTTCAAAATCATTTTCCAAAATCTAGATTTATTTTCCCAAGCTCCTGATTATTCTAAAAAAACTTAGAATTTTAATCTTAAGTTCTAAGATAGAAAACATTTCTTCACTTTATCGGATTCACTTGGGATTTCTTCAAAATATTTTCAAAAAGAGCATACATCTTTGCATTTGCACAAGCATGATTCATTGTGCATTTTTAGACCTAGGATAAATACTTAGATAATTTCTTAGCAAAGCAAAAGGCATTAATTCAACCCTTGGTTCGATTACCCCTGGCAAAGACGCCAGGAATGGTCGAATCTCGTACCGACGAGCGGATCCCGCCTCCCAGTTTTCCCGCAAATATTTCAAAAACGGAGGCGAGTTATTTCAAATATTTTTAAAATTAAGGACAAGTGAGACCCGCAAAAGAGTTCCTCTTCTCTTCTCTTCTTTCTTTTCTCTTCTCTCTTTCTTTTCGTTCTTTTATCTTTTCTCCCTTCAAAAAGGAGGAAAATAAGAGGTTAGAAAGGAAAAGAGAAGGAAGAGAGAGAATATTACGAGAGGAAAAATTTTGCGATGACCACAGGTTTGGCGACCGTGATGGGACTCGTCTTCGTCCGGTCGAATTTAATGCCTTTTCTTTTGCTTTGACATTATCTAAGTCTTTATTCTTCATATGTCAGCTTTATTTCCATGCAAACCTTAGGAGCCTAGATCTTGTCCTAAGCTGACATCATTGCATATAGAATTTAAGTATGGTTTGATAGGACCATATTGAGGAGATTATTCCATGTTCACATTAGACTTAGGTTTTAAATACAACTCTCCTCAATTTTAGGGATTGAATGTAAACAATGTATGCAAGTGTATGTGTAAACACACCAAATTTTTACCTTCATCCAGTGTTTGTCCATTTCATAAGTCATTACAGATCATTGCATGTCATTGCATGTATACTGCATAGCATTGCAGTCATTACATCTCATCTTCGAGATCCAGCACTCCTATTTCAAAACATTCAATCCAGATTTGAATTTTAAAGCTTTATTTCAAAATCAATTTCAAAACCTGGGCTTTTATTCAATACTCTGTCATTTTCCAACCCCAGGACTTTGTATTTCGAAATATTTTCTCAGAAAACAATCTGGATTCCTTTCAAATTCAAACTTTAATCGATTTCAATTCACAGATGAGACCCATTTAGATGGTGTCGCTTCTGAATGCCTCTATTCATCAAATTTCTCAAATTTTTGAAAGTTTCAGTCCGATCAGGACTCTGTCTCAGAGTCCTAATCCGGTCAGAAGTTTGGTTTTTAAGTCTGTTTTACTTCCATTCTCAATCTTTTTCATTTGTTTTCGAAATTTAGGTCATTTCACAGAGTCCAGTTAGTTCAGGACTCTATTTTAGAGTTCGGTCGAGTTAGGAGTCTAACCCTGACTGTGTTTTCTGACTTATTTCATAATTTCTTGATAAAATCTTTTGAAAATTCTTTCATTTGGCTTTTAAAATCTAAAATCTCAGAGTCCTAAGAGTTCAGGACTCTAACCCGGAGTTCCAGTTCGCTTGAGACCCTATTTTCAAAGATCTTGAATTTCAAATACTGATTTTAACCCCTTTTCAAAGCCATTTTCAGTGTTTATTTCAAAAATGTTCAAAATTCAATGTGGGCCCACTCAGTTGGCACCATATCCAGAGGAATTCTAACTCAGTTAGGACCTTATGCCATTTCAAAAATCCTAATTTTAAGTTTACTTTTGAAAATCTTTTGAAAACTCCTTCAATTTCAAGTTTTAAAATCGCTTTTTGAAAAACTCAAGTAGGGCCCACTCGGGGTGGCGCCATATTCGAGTAAGTCAGGGCTAGATTAGGGTTAGTTGATGTCTTGGTTAGTGTTAGAGGTTTAGAAGAGTCAAAACCATTTTGAAAAACTCATTTTTGAAAGCTAGTTTTTAAAACTAGTGTTTTTAAAGGTTTTTAAAAGTGTTTTAAAAACCCAATGTGAGAGAATGCCAAGTGGCACCACATTTGGGGGATTCTTAGGTTTAGCTAGGGGTTAATTAGGAATTATTTAGGATAATTTAGACTAGGGGTAGATAGGTAACTCCACCCCAAAATCGCCCCCCTTAGAAGAGTCCAAAATTTTCAAAATTGTCAATTTTTAAACCTAATTTTTTTATTATAAATAGAGGCATAAGGGGGGTCGATTTTCCCATCTCTCTCTTATTGGATTCTTGGAGCTTCTCTCTCCTCTCCAGCCCTTCCTCCATTGCTGCAACTCCAAGGTATGAACTTCTTCACTTTTCTTATTTTATTTAATGCTTTTTAATGCTTTAAACCTAGATTTAGGCTTGGACACCCCTCCTTATGGAAGATCAACCATGGTTTCACCTCAAGAACTATCAAGAACCAGCAAGAACAATCCAAGAAGGTGATCTAACCCTGTTTTGGATAATTTACAGAGATTTTAATCCATTAGAATTGATTTTAACATGATTCTTTGCATTATTAACCAATAAAATATATGATTTACCCATTTAAATGGGTTAAATCTATGTTTTAAAGGTGATATCAAATTCCAGCCATTGATTCCCTGTTTTTAATTTATTTTCATGGTTTATTAATGTTTGTTTTACGTTCTATAGCATAGAAATAATTTTTATTTACTGTTTTATGGTTTATTTTATTGATTTACATTAGTTAATGCATGGTTTTTCAAGTTTCTTAAATTTCTGTGTGTTCTAGGTTTAGAACAGTAAAGATGATGTTATTTTGGATTGAAGAACTCATTGTTTATTTCTGATTTTTTTATATGTGATGCATGCATGAGTTATTGAGTTACTGTAGAAAAATCAGAGGTTTTGGATCTCGGGAACTCTGTCAAAAAAATCAGACATCAAATCGGGTTGTTAAAGCTTTAAAATCGTGGTTAAAATCAAGAAGGTAACTTGCTGTGATGATATTTCTCTCATCTTATATCCGATTTTAGATATTTAAAATGCTATAGATTCACATTGCATAGATCTGTCTTCTGTGAAATTTTCGGATTTTTTTATCACTGTTTAGTATTTTTCCCTTTTTAGAGAATCTGTTTTTAATTTTAAAACTCGTTAGGATTTACCAAAACCCTAATCAGACTTGTGTTAGTCATAAATCCCAAAAAACAGATCCGATTTTAGATCTGTAAAAAGTGAGTATTGTTATTTTTCTGTCTGCTGTTCACCACTAAAATTTCAGAGATTTTTGTTTAAAATTTCTATTTATGTCTGTATTTTCAATCTGGAATAGCTGTTTTAATCCCTGTTAAGAGTGATATATTTTAGCTCAGATTGCCGGAAATGTTTTTCCCTAACCGAAGATGATTTTTCCGATCTGTAAATTGGGAAATCTCTGTTTTTCTTTCTAGTTAGTCTCTGTAAAATTTCATAAATTTCCATGGAGATTTGACCCATGGTTCAGGTCTTGGACTGAGACTGGTTGGTGAATTAGGTCAAAAATAGCATATTTTAGGGTTTAATGCAATTTTCGGATTAATTTAATGTCAAAAAATTATTTTTATAATTCCAATTCGATATTAGGGTTATAACAAGTGCAGGTACCAATTTGTATGGATTTTGGAATCCATTTGATGGCTGAATTAAGCAAATTGCAAAACCGGGTTCCTGAAAGATCCAAAAACACTGCTAAAATCACAGTTTTTGTGATATTGTTGGATTTTCGTGCATAGGCATATATTTTTAGGGTTTAATCATGTTCATAATCATATTAGGATGCTTTAGGTTTAATTTTGTGCTCATTTGATTTCATTTAGTGCATAAAACCTAAGTTTTTACCAAAATCTATTTCAGAAAACCCTGATTTCAAGGCCATAGTCTTGCTATCGGGGGCAATTTGGTCATTTGACCTAAATTTAGAAATCCCTAACCCTAATTTCATATTTTTAATCATGTCATAGCATATTTGGTTTGAGTTTATTCCATTCAAATTTCAAAATTTGCATTTTATCCAAACATCTTTCTAAAAATCCTAATTTCAAGGCCATAGTCTTGTTATTAGGGGCATTTTGGTCATTTTGACCCCAATTTCGAAATTTCATATCTTCTCTTTCATATTTATTCAATTTTATTTCATACTTTATCATTTTGATTTAAGGGAATCATGGCAAAAAGGCTTATATCTAGCAAAATCCAACAATTTCCTGATATTGTTGGATAAATCTAGAAAAGCCAACATATATTCATTAACCAAGTTTTCTAGTTTTGCAGGTACATTGAAGACTTTATTTTTCATGTATTTAAATTTCAATAGTGATGTAATTTGTAATTAAACTTTGGAATAGGAATTTACATTTCCTGCTTAGCTTAGGCAGCATTGCATATAGTGTATTTTTATAATTTTAATGTGTGATGGATGATGATTCATGCATATTTTTACAAATTCACCATGGTCTACACGAATGGCACATGCACTAGCTTCTATGAAGTTTATAAACTTGGTGGAATTTGTATTTATGGCCATAGTCAGAATATGAATGATACTTAGATTTATGATCTTCACATTAGCCACATTCAGCCTACACTCTTAGGCTAACTTCAAAATGCACTGCATTTCTCAAAAATACAAAAAGTATTTCTCAATTCCTCAAATCCATATTCATTCATTTCATGCATTTGCCAATTCCAATTCAAATTTCAATTCAGAGAAATCATTTTCTCAAGATTCTCTAAATCTTATTCAAAAATCGATTTTCTCAAAATATGGATTTGCCAATGATATTTCAAGTATTTCTCAAGTTCCAAATTTGATTTTTCAAGTTATATATTCAATTTCAAAGTTTGAATTCAAAGAAATCAAGTTTTTCAAAGTTATTTCACATCTCTCAGAATCGATTTTCACCAAATGTCAAGGATTCCTCAAAATCAATTTTATTTCTCTCAGAAATATCTTTCAAGTCCTAATTCACGATTTTCCATGTGATATCATTTCCAAGATTTACATTTTCTAAATATTTCAATCATTCAAAGCAAACATCATGTTTTCAAATGTGCATTTTCTGAAAATTCATAGCACATGCCTGATTCTATGTGCATTTAGAAATTAGAATATGATTTAGACAAGTTGAATAGAGTAGAGCATAAGATTGATCCTTGGTTCAATTACCCCTGTTAAAGGTGGCAGGAACGGTTGAACCTCGTACCGACAGACGAGTCCCATTCTTCGGAATTTTCCCGCATTTTAAAAACGGAGGCGAGTTATTTTCAAAAAACTTTTTCAAAGGTCAGTTTGATTTGCAAAAGTTAAAAATTTTGCGATGATAACAGGTTTGGCGACCGTGATGGGACCTGTCTTCGCCTGATCAATCTAATGCTCTACTTAGTTCAGATTGTCAAAATCGATTTCCATGGAATATCAGCTTTGCTTTATGATATCATGTGAACCTAGGAGCCTAGACTTGAACCCAGCTGACATGGAATGCATATAGACTAGGTATGGTTTGGTAGGACCATATTGAGGAGAATTATTCATGCTTACATAGACTTAGGTCTAATACAACACTCCTCAATTTAGGAATTGTATGAAAACAATGTTTGCTTCTTCAAATATTTCAAAATTCTATCTCTTTAGGACTTAGAGCCTTCTGTTTGATTGCATGTGCTCATGTTTTTCAAAAATCACCCCACCTATATTGTCCCGGTCTTCACGTTGCTGGGCTCTCTTCCAGAACCATAGTTCGGGACAGAGCCTCACAACTGGGCCACTTATTTGGGTGAAAACCCCCCTGCCACGTACCAAGGGCCATAGTCCAACTTATATCGGCAGGTGCTCAAGGATGTTGGAAAACTTGAACCTAGAACCAGAGAAATTGATTTTATGCCACGTACATTGAGCCTTGGCTTGAGTATATAGGCATAACTGGATTGGATACAGATGATCTGAACCTTAGAGTTAGGATTAAGGTTCTACAGCCATTTCAAAATTTGTGCATCTAGAGTCAGCTTTTAGGGAATGCTGTTTGTGCATACTTGTTTATGCAGAATGTGATTGAATGTGTTATTTCCTTTTTATTTTCAATATTTTCCCCAATTTTCTAAAAATACTGGACGATTTTTCAAAATTCCCCAATCCATGTCCATGTACTGTCCATGTTTTAAACCTTGGACGATTTTCAAATACTCCATTTTATGAAATATTAAAACTCTGGACGATTTTCCAAGTTTCCCTTAATTTCTTTCAAAACTCCAGGTGATTTCCCATCTTTTCTTTCTTCTGGATCTCGAATTTTCTGCTTTATTTTTATCCTGCCTGCATTTTTCTCAAATTTTCTGTATTTTCCCAAGTCTTATTCCAATTTCCATGTCTTCCAGTCCGATGGCATCCAGTCAGCTTGATTCAGTCTTCCCTGAGGGTCACATCTCCTACGAGGTGCGACAAAGTCTTCCCGAACATCGAGTCCTCAACACCGGATTCTTCTTTCCCCGGTGGTACTATTCATGGTTCAAGAACTTCTCTCGTATGTTTTCGGACCATCTGGACGAGTGTGGATTGGAACTGGCGTCCGCAGTGGGAAAGCAAACAGTCAACGACAACTTGATTCATGCACTAGCAGAACGGTGGAATCCGAGCACTTCTACCTTCTGGTTCCCGTGGGGAGAGATGACAGTACTGATGGATGAATTTTCAGAGATTATGGGATTGCCCGAGCCAGCCGGTCAGCCTGGAGATCCATTGGAGAAACAGTTTCTGATTAATGTTAAGGGTCTGGACCCTAAGGATGCCTTAGCCCGCATGACAGGACGCAAGTCTTGGCCTCTGATTGAAGAAGATGGAAATGAATATGTGGATCTGCTCGAAATCTACAGACAGCATGGGACATTTGTGGAAGTCAGTTCGTTGTCCAGGACAGCTCGAGAGAGAATTCAGCATGCTATGGTTTTGTGCACGGTGGGATTAGCTTTCTTTCCCGATGGACGGAATTACATGGATATCAGAATAGTTCAGCTTCTAAGGAGATGGGGAAGTCGACAGACCAGCCGCCTCTCAATAGCCATGGCCTCACTCGCTTTCCTATACCGAGGGTTGACTCGTTTCGCACTCGGAGAGTCGATCCTAGTCGAAGGGTGCACCTACGCGTTGCAATCTTGGTTCCTCCAGCATGTGCCAGCTCGAGCCAGTTCATTCAGATACAATGGTGAGAAGCTTCTTCCAGTTGCGCGATACCGGTTCTTGATCGACAACCTTCAGGAGGAAGAAGTCGTATGGGACTACTTTGATCGTCAGGAGTCACCTCCCAGATATACCTATGCATACGGCAAGCGGTTCAGGCTACTTAGCCCCTTCTTCTGCGCATACTATCATCCAGAGCGGTGCGTCAGGCAGTTCTCTCAGAGGCAGAAGCGCGTTGAGATTCGTCCACTAGCAGGGGTTCTGCCAGAATTTGACCTCGCATCAGATCAGTGGTCCGGAGCATACCATTCTGCCAGACATGGCTGGGATTCCTTTGTCCATCTTACTATTTTTCCTGGCCCTCGAGTATCGTCTGATTATCCAGAGTGGTGGAAAATTGTTTGTCCCCCTCCCCTCTGTCAAGTGTATTATTGATAAAATCATGTTTTTCCTCTCAATAAAAATTCCTTTATTTTACATTGGTTTGACGACCTCGCCTAGGTAACAAGGCATATTTTCAGTTGTTTATCTTGCAAAGAATAGCAACGCAATTGTCGTAATCCCAGCGACGACTCAATCCCTAGTAATGGGATATTATTTCAATTGTCTACCAAAATTCTCAACAAATATTTTCCTCCAACCAAATTTCCTTCAGAAGCCTAACCACCAGTTCTGCCTTGCAGAGAGAGCATTAATAACATTCAAAAGAGCATTTGTGATACTCGATGGGTCAAACAAGGTCCGAAAAGAAAACTGCATCAATAGAAGGTGTGGCATACTCGATCGCTTCAGAAGAGGAAATGGACTCACTCCGATCAGTCAGAAGTCAGAGTCAGCAAGCGGATGATGGCATCGATCCCCGAATGTATGTTATGTTCAAAGAAATGATGACTAAGATGCTGGCAGAACAAACTGAAACTAGTATAGAAGAGACTCGGGTTAAGCAGAAGGCAAAAGACCAGGCAGTCAAGAAAGTTCTGAAGCTATCCAAGAAACATATCCAACAGGAAGGTACATCGGATGAATCAGGATCGGTAGGTAACGCCGATGAAGAGTATGAAGTTCAGCAAGCACTTCAAAGATCCCCTCATAGACAAGGGACAGCCTATAAATTGAAAAATCAAGCAATGGATGATCCAATCCAAATACAACTGAAGGAAATGGCAAAGAAGATTAAAGATTTGCAAGCCCGCGACAAGGGCAAGAAGGTCTTCAGAAGCAAAGATTTCTACAAGAGCATCACTCCCGTCAGGAATAATCAAGATTCAAAAAAGACAAATTCTGTTAAGGCCCACCGCGAGGGGTGCAAGGATAACAAGGGCAATCATACAAGTCAGAAAGAGAAATCTTTAAAGCAGAGTGAAAAATTGAGTCAATAGAAAGAGAAGAAAAAGCATGACGGTTGGGGTTACGATCGCGAATTCACTCCTCTAGATCAGCCCCTCGAAGAGGTCCTTGAATACATGCTGAGCAAAGGAATGGTTAAGCTTCCAAGAATTGCTAATCCTCTGGTCGCCCTAGGGAAATGGAAAGACCGCTTCTGCAAATTCCACCAAACAACGGGGCACAATATTGAACATTGTTTCGTCTTTAAAAATATCGTCCAAGACCATATCGACACGAATCTCTTCATTGAAAATGAGAAAGAGTACTGGTCAACTGTCTTATCCAAGTCTCAGCAAAAATCAAGTACTCAACAAGAGATGCAGCGTGATGATCCAAACCAGGACCACAAGATGGCCCCGTTAGATCAAATACTCGAGAGTTTCTTGGAATACATGCACACAAAAGATACAGTCGGGTCTCTGAAGGCTCACTCCACATTTTCTACCAATTCTACCAGAAGTAGCAATGGACAAAACAAAAGAGGAGGTAGAAAAAATCATACTGGAGGCTCAGGAAATCCAAACTCAGAGAAAAATGACCTCGCAAGTCGGAAGGATAAAATGGACAAGCGAGATGACAAGTCTTTCTCAAGTGTCCAATTCGAATTAAAATTCCAAGGAAAACCAAAGCATGATGGTTGGGGGTACGATCGCAATTTTACTCCCTTAGAACAGCCACTGGAGCAAGTTCTGGAATACATGATAGCCAAAGGGAAGGTTAGACTCCCCAAGATAGCAAATCCTCCTGTGACCATGGGAAGGTTTAAAGATCAGTTCTGCAAATTTCATCGGGCAATGGGTCACGATACCCAGCATTGTTTTGTCCTTAAAAATATTATCCAAGACGTCATTGACAAGAATATTCTCGTTGGAGATGAAAAGGAGGACCATTCATTCTGATCATGTTTCTCCCCAATCATTCAAAAAATTGATAACACTAGCACTTTCCTAATTTCTCATCTTGCTTTTATTATTTCAAAGGGATGATGTAATCCCGTCTATCTTTCCTCTATTTGTTACCTTTCCTTCAATACATCAATAAAGTTGTCAGTTTTTCTCGCAAGCTCGGTGCCATTTTTTTTATTCTCCTCGGCAAAATGTTCTTTTATGAGGAATGACCTCTTCAGAGTCCCTTCTGAATCAATCAAAAGCCAATTGTCGTGTCACCTTCAGAGAGCTCTCCTCAAACATCAATCATTTATCCTTTTGTTCAAATTCTTCTTTCCCAGTTACACTGGGGCATTTTTAAAATTTTCATTTTATCTTCAAAACTTTCTGTATGCAGGCAGGATGAACAAATCTCTCATTTCACGCACTTGTGCACGCATGTGCACCCATTTACATTCATGTGCATTTGCATACATTCATTCGCATTCATCTGCATCAATTTGCATTTGCATCGATTACCCATTCAGGATAAGGGATAAATCCTGAGACCCCGACATTTGTCTAGGTCAGCGTGAGGGTAAAAGTTTGAAAATCTCACATTACAATCATCAAGCGCTTTCTAAACACCAACCTTTTTCAAGTTCGTCCTGCGGGCCGAGTTTTTATCAAAACCATTTTTACCGGTCAACCTTCGGGTGAAGCGAACTTTCTAAATCCAGTTTTCACTGGTCGAACTTCTTAAATCCGGTTTTTACTGGTCGAACTTCCTAAATCCTGTTTTTACTGGTCGAACTTCCTAAATCCGGTTTTTATTGGTCGAACTTCCTGAATCCAGTATTCACTGGTCGAACTTCCTGAATCCAGTATTCACTGGTCGAACTTCCTGAATATGGTTTTTACTGGTCGAACCCTCTAAATTCAGTATTCACGGGTCAGACTTTTTCAAAGCCCAGCGTTCGTGCGGGTACTTTTTTTTTTAAATCCAGTGCTCATGCTGGTATCCTTCCAAAATCCAGTGCTCGTACTGGTAGCCTTTTAAAGTCCAGTGCTCGAACTGGTATCCTTTAAAAATCCAGTGCTCGTACTGGTAATCTTTCAAAATCCAGTGCTCGTACTGGTAACCTTCCAAAATCCAGCGCTCGTACTGGTAACCTTTTAAAACCCAGTGCCCGTACTGGTAATCTTTTAAAACCCAGTGCTCGTACTGGTAATCTTTTAAGTACCAGTGCTTGTACTGGTAATCTTTTTAAAACCCAGTGCTCGTACTGGTAATCTTTTTAAAACCCAGTGCTCGTACTGGTAACCTTTTAAAACCTAGTGCTCATATTGGTACTCTTCCAAAATCTGATGCTCGTACTAGTTGAACTAGTCCCAAATGTCATCTTTATACTTATCAACTTTTCTTTCCTTTAAATGTCTTGAATTGGTCTAGAAGAGTCGAGTTCCGATTCGAATCTTCTTCCAAATCTAATTCAGAATTGGTCTAGAAAATCCAAGTTCCGACTTGAATTTTCTTACAAATCCAATTCGTATAATTTTCTTTCCTCTAGATTCTAGAATTGGTCTAGAAGAGTCGAGTTCCGATTCGAATCTTCTTCCAAATCCAATTCAGAATTTGTCTAGAACATCCAAGTTCCGACTTGAATTTTCTTACAAATCCAATTTGTATAATTTTCTTTCCTCTAGATTCTAGAATTGGTCTAGAAGAGTCGAGTTCCGATTCGAATCTTCTTCCAAATCCAATTCAGAATTGGTCTAGAAAATCCAAGTCCCGACTTGAATTTTCTTACAAATCCAATTCGTATAATTTTTTTTTCTCTAGATTCTAGAATTGGTCTAGAAGAGTCGAGTTCCGATTCGAATCTTCTTCCAAATCCAATTCAGAATTGGTCTAGAAAATCAAAGTTCCGATTTGAATTTTCTTACAAATCCAATTCGTATAGTTTTCTTTTCTCTAGATTCTAGAATTGGTCTAGAAGAGTCGAGTTCCGATTCGAATCTTCTTCCAAATCCAATTCAGAATTGGTCTAGAAAATCAGAGTTCCGACTCGAATTTTCTTTCAAATCCAATTCGCTTAGCTTTCCTTTACAAGTTTGAACTTCTACTCAAACTATCCTGCGAGTTGGTCTAGAAGATCCGAGTTCCGACTCGAATTGTCTTTCAAAATCCAATTCATCTAGTTTTCCTTGAAGAGTTGAATTTCGATTCGAATCTTCCCTCAAAAACCCAGTTTAGCACCTGGTCCATTCAAAGCTCACAAGTTGGAATCATTCCTTCTTAAGCTATGATCCTTAAGTTGAATTCCTATGGAATTGATAATTTGTAGGTCGAACCCCTGCGAAACCAATGCTGTTCTAAATTGAACCAATGTCGTTCTTAGGCTGAATCCCTATTGAACCCATGTAGTTCCCAGTGAACCAATGTTGTTCTTAATTGAACCAATGTTGTTCGTAGGCTGAATACCTATCGAACCCATGTCGTTCCTAGTGAACCAATGTCGTTCTTAATTGAACCAATGTCATTCTTAGGCTGAATCCCCATCAAACCCATGTCATTCCCAATTTCGACCCTTTTGGGTCACCCAATACCAATTTCAATCATCTTCTCTTGCGAGGGACCCTTTTTCCAGGGAGAGTTCGAGGGAGCTCATTCTTTTTCGCATGTCTTTATTGTACATTTGTTGAACCCCGTTTTCTAGGGAGAGTTTGAAGGGACTCATGATTCACGAACAGTTTGCAAAACAATCTTTATTGTCACACAAGGAACCCTTTTTCCAGGGAGAGTTTTGACGGAAGCTCGTCCTCCTTGTAACCCTAAATGTCTTTTGTTAGGCCACCCCCGTCGTCGAGGACCCTTTTTCCAGGGAGAGTGTGATGGACTCGTTCCTCTATGATATCCTTTCAATCTCTGTTAGCGGCCCCCTTTCCATAAGAGAAGCCTAGAAATAGGGAGTTTTGACGAAAACTCTATTTCTCTTCGAAAGTTCGTTTTGCAAACACCTCCTCTTCAGGGAAGAGAGGAGTATCTTTTGTTACCCGTTCAGGTAAGGGTTAAGCCTGAGTCTCTCCTTTGGGGAAAGGAGAGAAGAATCTAGCCACGGATGTGTCATTTAGATCTCAAGTGATTTCTTTCACCAAGGATTTCAGGAATATTTTGCCAATTTGCCATAAAAAATAGTTGTTGATTTCAAAATCTTTATCGCATAAAATTGTACCTCAGAATACCTTCAGTATTACTTCCGAAGTGACAAAGCTTTTGCGAAAAAGGATTCAAAATTCAAAATCTTTCTATTGGCCAACCAAAAGGATGAAGAATAAATCCGCGATATGGCCAGCAAAGAAAATTCAATGTTGTTGCAAAGCCAAAAGTGATTGATATTGATCACAGTCAATGGCATATTTTTAAAGATCATTCTTGGAAAATAAGCGGTCGAAATATTCTGGGTGATACAGAAAAATCCACTCAATCTCCATATCTCCTCAATCACCTAAGCTGCAATTAAATATCTGCAAAAGGGATCTCTCAACTGTCGTCAAGATGAAGGTGAATTAGACGAGTCGACCCCCGAGGCTAAAGAAGATTTGGATCATCTCCAAGATGACGGAGTTTGTGACGGATCCTTCCAGGGAAAGGTCAGATCACCGTCGAGATGAAGGCGAGTGTAATGAGCCTACCGACAAACCCTAAAAGATATTTAATTTCTGCTATCATCAAGAGATTCCCAACCAATGAGCCAATAACCGTCAATATAATCCCTGAGAGAAAAGAAGGATCGGAACATCTCTGAGATGAAGGAGTTTGTGACGTACCCTTCCAAAAAAATAAAGAGAGAAAAAGCTAGGACATCTCCAAAATGAAGGATGATGTAATTCCCGAAAAATCCAAGAGAGCTCCAATTCTGTCAAAAAAGAGTGCAGAAAGATCATCATGAGAAAAGAATCCCAGGATATCAGACTGCCGAATCTATCAAGAATCTTCTTTAATTTTGTGAAATTCTTTTATCAATATCCTTTCGCTAATAGCTCTCGCAATATCAAGAATACATTCTTTTCCGTCCATATCAATGAAATTGATAGCCTCCTTGAAGGAAAGTCAATTGCAAGTAATTTGAATTCGAATCTTGATTCTACGGAGTTAAGCCCAGTCGGAGGTAATACTTCAGGTAGAAAAGAGGGAATATTTTTCATATATATATGTGCTTGTCATTCTTGAATTAACTACAATTTTTTTATCTTATTGGCAATCTTTTTAAGTTATCCTGACATGAAGTGAGAACTTGATGTTTATTTTGATGTATCCAGGCGTTGTTGTTATCCCTTTTAGGATCGGATGATGGGAGTTGTCCAAGATCCTTCCCTTCTTGTTTTGATCTGAGTGCCTGGGCTCTCATATTCGCACACTTCCCTGTGCTCCCCACTGTCCCACCATAGACAGTTCCCGTTCAGGTTAAGGGTTAAACCTGAATTTTCCGCAAAAGGTCATCTGTCTTAAAAGTCATTCAGTCTTAGCAATGAGACGTCCAAGATCAATCCCTTTTCAAGCTTTAGGGAACCCCCTTTCTTCCTTTTGCAAACCCCTCTCGGATTTATTGTGCAGAATTCGAAGGTCCCATCATGGTTTCTTCATTTGAGGATTCCGTATATCGTCCCCTTTCAGGTTAAGGGTTAAGCCTGAGCCTCGTTTTTCCACGAGGTATCGTCCCCTTTCAAGTTGAGGGTTAAGCCTGAGCCTCGTTTTTCCATGAGGTATCGTCCCCTTTCAGGTTAAGGGTTAAGCCTGAGCTTCGTTCCATACGAGGTATTTTCTATCCCATCCAGGTTAAGGGCAAAACCTGAATCTCATTTCTTTTTTGAAATAAAATTTTCTCCTTATTCTTCATTTCATATCTATCATCATCCTTTGAACTAATTCTTTCATACCCAGTCAGATTCATCTAACTGGGGCATTTTTATAGTCCAAATTTGGTATGTTTTCTTTGCCACAAAGCTCGGCTTTCAACCGGCTTAGCAGCAAAGAGGGGCATCTGTAAACACACCAAATTTTTACCTTCATCCAGTGTTTGTCCATTTCATAAGTCATTACAGATCATTACATGTCATTGCATGTATACTGCATAGCATTGCATGTCATTACATCTCATCTTCGAGATCCGGCACTCTTATTTCAAAACATTCAATCCAGATTTGAATTTTAAAGCTTTATTTCAAAATCAATTTCAAAACCTGGGTTTTTATTTAATACTCTGTCATTTTCCAACCCCAGGACTTTGTATTTCGAAATATTTTCTCAGAAAACAATCTGGATTCCTTTCAAATTCAAACTTTAATCGATTTCAATTCACAGATGAGACCCATTTAGATGGTGTCGCTTCTGAATGCCTCTATTCATCAAATTTCTCAAATTTTTGAAAGTTTCAGTCCGATCAGGACTCTGTTTCAGAGTCCTAATCCGGTCAGAAGTTTGGTTTTTAAGTCTGTTTTACTTCCATTCTCAATCTTTTTCATTTGTTTTCGAAATTTAGGTCATTTCACAGAGTCCAGTTAGTTCAGGACTCTATTTTAGAGTTCGGTCGAGTTAGGAGTCTAACCCTGACTGTGTTTTCTGACTTATTTCATAATTTCTTGATAAAATCTTTTGAAAATTCTTTCATTTGGCTTTTAAAATCTAAAATCTCAGAGTCCTAAGAGTTCAGGACTCTAACCCGGAGTTCCAGTTCGCTTGAGACCCTATTTTCAAAGATCTTGAATTTCAAATACTGATTTTAACCCCTTTTCAAAGCCATTTTCAGTGTTTATTTCAAAAATGTTCAAAATTCGATGTGGGCCCACTCAGTTGGCACCATATCCAGAGGAATTCTAACTCAGTTAGGACCTTATGCCATTTCAAAAATCCTAATTTTAAGTTTACTTTTGAAAATCTTTTGAAAACTCCTTCAATTTCAAGTTTTAAAATCGCTTTTTGAAAAACTCAAGTAGGGCCCACTCGGGGTGGCGCCATATTCGAGTAAGTCAGGGATAAACTAGGGTTAGTTGATGTCTTGGTTAGTGTTAGAGGTTTAGAAGAGTCAAAACCATTTTGAAAAACTCATTTTTGAAAGCTAGTTTTTAAAACTAGTGTTTTTAAAGGTTTTTAAAAGTGTTTTAAAAACCCAATGTGAGAGAATGCCAAGTGGCACCACATTTGGGGGATTCTTAGGTTTAGCTAGGGGTTAATTAGGAATTGATTAGGATAATTTAGACTAGGGGTAGATAGGTAACTCCACCCCAAAATCGCCCCCCTTAGAAGAGTCCAAAATTTTCAAAATTGTCAATTTTTAAACCTAATTTTTTTATTATAAATAGAGGCATAAGGGGGGTCGATTTTCCCATCTCTTTCTTATTGGATTCTTGGAGCTTCTCTCTTCTCTCCAGCCCTTACTCCATTGCTGCAACTCCAAGGTATGAACTTCTTCACTTTTCTTATTTTATTTAATGCTTTTTAATGCTTTAAACCTAGATTTAGGCTTGGACACCCCTCCTTATGGAAGATCAACCATGGTTTCACCTCAAGAACCATCAAGAACCAGCAAGAACAATCCAAGAAGGTGATCTAACCCTGTTTTGGATAATTTATAGAGATTTTAATCCATTAGAATTGATTTTAACATGATTCTTTGCATTATTAACCAATAAAATATATGATTTACCCTTTTTAATGGGTTAAATCTATGTTTTAAAGGTGATATCAAATTCCAGCCATTGATTCCCTGTTTTTAATTTATTTTCATGGTTTATTCATGTTTGTTTTACGTTCTATAGCATAGAAATAATTTTTATTTACTGTTTTATGGTTTATTTTATTGATTTACATTAGTTAATGCATGGTTTTTCAAGTTTCTTAAATTTCTGTGTGTTCTAGGTTTAGAACAGTAAAGATGATGTTATTTCGGATTGAATCACTCATTGTTTATTTCTGATTTTTTTATATGTGATGTATGCATGAGTTATTGAGTTACTGTAGAAAAATCAGAGGTTTTTGATCTCGGGAACCCTGTCAAAAAAATCAGACATCAAATCGGGTTTTTAAAGCTTTAAAATCGTAGTTAAAATCAAGAAGGTAACTTGCTGTGATGATATTTCTTTTATCTTATATTCGATTTTAGATCTGTAAAATGCTATGGATTCACATTGAATATATCTGTCTTCTGTAAAATTTTCGGATTTTTTGATCACTGTTTAGTATTTTTCCCTATTTAGAGAATCTGTTTTTAATTTTAAAACTCGTTAGGATTTACCAAAACCCTAATCAGACTTGTGTTAGTCATAAATCCCAAAACACAGATCCGATTTTAGATCTGTAAAATATGAGTATTATTATTTTTCTATCTATTGTTCACCACTAAAATTTCAGAGATTTTTGTTTAGAATTGCTATTTATGTCTGTATATTCAATCTGGAATAGCTGTTTTAATCCCTGTTAAGAGTGATATATTTTAGCTCCGATTGCCAGAAGGGTTTTTCCCTAACCGAAGATGATTTTTCCGATCTGTAAATTGGGAAATCTCTGTTATTTTTTCTAGTTAGTCTCTGTAAAATTTCATAAATTTCCATGGAGATTTGTTCCCTGGTTCTGGTCTTGGACTGAGACTGGTTGGTGAATTAGGTCAAAAATAGCATATTTTAGGGTTTAATGCAATTTTCGGATTAATTTAATGTCAAAAAATTATTTTTATAATTCCAATTCGATATTAGGGTTATAACAAGTGCAGGTACCAATTTGTATGGATTTTGGAATCCATTTGATGGCTGAATTAAGCAAATTGCAAAATCGGGTTCCTGAAAGATCCAAAAACACTGCTAAAATCACAGTTTTTGTGATATTGTTGGATTTTCGTGCATAGGCATATATTTTTAGGGTTTAATCATGTTCATAATCATATTAGGATGCTTTAGGTTTAATTTTGTGCTCATTTGATTTCATTTAGTGCATAAAACCTAAGTTTTTACCAAAATCTATTTTAGAAAACCCTGATTTCAAGGCCATAGTCTTGCTATCGGGGGCAATTTGGTCATTTGACCTAAATTTAGAAATCCCTAACCCTAATTTCATATTTTTAATCATGTCATAGCATATTTGGTTTGAGTTTATTCCATTCAAATTTCAAAATTTGCATTTTATCCAAACATCTTTCTAAAAACCCTAATTTCAAGGCCATAGTCTTTTTATTAGGGGCATTTTGGTCATTTTGACCCCAATTTCGAAATTTCATATCTTCTCTTTCATATTTATTCAATTTTATTTCATACTTTATCATTTTGATTTAAGGGAATCATGGCAAAAAGGCTTATATCTAGCAAAATCCAACAATTTCCTGATATTGTTGGATAAATCTAGAAAAGCCAACATATATTCATTAACCAAGTTTTCTAGTTTTGCAGGTACATTGAAGACTTTATTTTTCATGTATTTAAATTTCAATAGTGATGTAATTTGTAATTAAACTTTGGAATAGGAATTTACATTTCCTGCTTAGCTTAGGCAGCATTGCATATAGTGTATTTTTATAATTTTAATGTGTGATGGATGATGATTCATGCATATTTTTACAAATTCACCATGGTCTACACGAATGGCACATGCACTAGCTTCTATGAAGTTTATAAACTTGGTGGAATTTGTATTTATGGCCATAGTCAGAATATGAATGATACTTAGATTTATGATCTTCACATTAGCCACATTCAGCCTACACTCTTAGGCTAACTTCAAAATGCACTGCATTTCTCAAAAATACAAAAAGTATTTCTCAATTCCTCAAATCCATATTCATTCATTTCATGCATTTGCCAATTCCAATTCAAATTTCAATTCAGAGAAATCATTTTCTCAAGATTCTCTAAATCTTATTCAAAAATCGATTTTCTCAAAATATGGATTTGCCAATGATATTTCAAGTATTTCTCAAGTTCCAAATTTGATTTTGCAAGTTATATATTCAATTTCAAAGTTTGAATTCAAAGAAATCAAGTTTTTCAAAGTTATTTCACATCTCTCAGAATCGATTTTCACCAAATGTCAAGGATTCCTCAAAATCGATTTTATTTCTCTCAGAAATATCTTTCAAGTCCTAATTCACGATTTTCCATGTGATATCATTTCCAAGATTTACATTTTCTAAATATTTCAATCATTCAAAGCAAACATCATGTTTTCAAATGTGCATTTTCTGAAAATTCATAGCACATGCCTGATTCTATGTGCATTTAGAAATTAGAATATGATTTAGACAAGTTGAATAGAGTAGAGCATAAGATTGATCCTTGGTTCAATTACCCCTGTTAAAGGTGGCGAGTGCCATTCTTCAGAATTTTCCCGCATTTTAAAAACGGAGGCGAGTTATTTTCAAAAAACTTTTTCAAAGGTCAGTTTGATTTGCAAAAGTTAAAAATTTTGCGATGATAACAGTATGCTTCCTTTCATTTAAATCTATCTCTTTAGGACTTGCATTAGAGCCATCTGATTTTTGCATGTTTTCAAAAACATCCCTCACCTATATTGTCCCGGTCTTCACGTTGCTGGGCTGTCTCACTGAACCATAGTTCGAGAGAGAGCCTCACAACTGGACCACTTATTTGGGTTCGCGCCCCCCTACCACGTACCTAAGGGCCATAGTCCGAGGTATATCGGTAGGTGCTCAAGGATGTTGGGAAGCCACTACCTTAGAACTGGAGAAATATTTCTATGCCACGTACTTCGAGCTTCGGCTTGGGTATATCAGCGTATTTTGATTGGAATCAGATAATCTGAACCCTAGAGTTAGGATTAAGGTCCTACAAGCCATTTCAACTACTGCATTTAGAGTCAACCTTTAGGGAGTGCTGTATGCGCATCCTTGTTTGTGCAGCTTTGGTTGTGTGATATTTCTCTTATTTTCTCTCATATATATGTACCAGACCCTTTTTCAAAAACTCTGGGTGTGTTATTCAAAACTTACCCTTATTTTCAAAAAACCCCAGGTGTATATTTCTAATCTACCTACATTTCCTTTTCTCTTTTAAGATCAAACTTTCTTCAAAAACCCTGGAAAATTTCTTTAAAATTTCCTCAACCTTTTTCGAAATATTCCAGGATTTTGGTTCTTTAAAGAGTCTATCCATAAGTCCCGCATTTTATCTAATTCTCCCTATTTTCTTCTTTGCCCCAGTATCATCTCAATGGCGTCAAATTCCCTCGACGTTGTCTTTTCCCGAGATCATGTCTTCTATCAGATTCAGGATGGATCCCCGGATCTGCGGGTCATCCAGTCTCGTCCTTTCTTCCCTCGGTGGTATTATTCTTGGTTCGCCACCTTCTCACGTATGTTCCCAGACCACTTGGATGACTGTGGGTTGGAGATGGCATCAGCAGTAGGCAAACGAATCATCAACGGAGCTCTGATTCAGGCCATGGCAGAACGGTGGAATCCACGTACCTGTACATTCTGCTTTCCTTGGGGGGAAATGACTCTACTGATGGATGAGTTCAATGATATTATGGGATTGCCCGAACCAGCTGGTCAGCCAGATGATCCTGTCGAGCAACAGTTTTTGATCAACATCAAAGGGGTAGATATTCGAGAGGCCTTAGCAAGAGCAACAGGGAGCAGATCCTGGCCCCTCACTGAGATTAGTAGAAATCAGTTCATCGACCTATTTGAACTATATCAAAAGTATGGAGCCTACAAAGAGGTTGACACTCTGTCTCGAGCAGCGAAGGACAGAATTCAGCATGCCATGATCCTGTGTACAGTGGGGTTAGCTTTCTTCCAAGATGGTCAGAATTTCATAGATATTAGAGTGGCCCAGCTCTTTCGAAGATGGGGAAGCAAGCAGACCCGTCAACTTTCAGTTTCCATGGCCGCATTAGCCTTTCTTTACAGAGGCTTGGCTCGATTTGCTCTTGGGGAGACCATTCTGGTAGAAGGATGCACTTACGCCCTTCAGTCATGGTTCCTGCGACACGTTCCCTCGAAGGCCAGTTCTTTCAGGTTCAACAGTAAGCAGCCAAAAACAGTCATTCAATGCCGAGCTCTGATCGAGAAGCTGCATCAGGAGGATATCACCTGGGATTTCTTTGACAGAAGAGAGACTGTTCCTCGATACACTTATGCCCGTGACAAGCGCTACAAGTTGATGGGCCCTTTCTTTTGTGTTGATTATCAGTCGGAACGATGTCTGAGGCAGTTTTCACAGCGGCAGGTCCGTGCCAACACCCGTTTCCCGACAGGCAACGTGTCAGAATTCAACCTGCAGTCGGATCAGTGGTCTGGGCATATCATGTCGCTAAATATACCTGGAACTCCTTTATTTCTCTGTCTGTATTTCCGGGACCAAATGTATCATCTGAATATCAAGAGTGGTGGCAAACCGTCTGCCCACCTTCTCTCTGTCTTTGAATGTTAAAAATATCAATAAAAATTTTACTTTTTGGCCAAAAAAATGTTGTTTTTTGTATTTTTGTTTATAGCACAAATAAATGTCACAAATTTTGGGTGACGACCTAAATCCTGGGTAAAAGGGATATTCCTTCCACATCTTTTCTTCAATATATTTTATCATGGTTGACGACCTCGCCTAGGTAACAAGGCACATTTCTCTGTTATCGTCAAATGGTAACACAATTATCACAAATCGTGTGATGACCCAATCCCGGGTAATGGGATAACCTCTTGAAATTGTCTACCAAATCCCTTCATTTCTTGCTTTCTCTCAAAGAAATTATGATTTTTAAAAAGGCTTCTCCATACTCTAACCATTCCCATATTCTGCAGGGAAGCTTAGGCATCTAAAAAATGGTCCAGACAAGGGCTGACAAAAGGGCTGCTCAACAGCACAGTGACAGCGAGTCAGAGCAGATGAATTCTCCTAGATTGTCTAAAAAGCATGACTCCGGAGATGAGAGTGATGTTGATCCGGCCATGTACCGGGTTTTCCAGAAAATGATGACTAAAATGATGGCCGAGCAGGCTAAGGCGGCTCCAAAGAAAGCAGCTTCTAAGGCCAAGGCTAAGAAGAAGCCCATAAAAAAGCCAGTCAAGATCAGCAAGCAAAAAGTACAGCGTGACAGTACTTCTGAAAGCTATGAATCAGCAGAAGAGAACTCCGAAGAAGAACAGCTGATCTACATCCCGAAACATCTGCGGCAGTCCAAGAGGCCGGTAGAGGAGCCAGTGTCAGTGAACAAGCCCAAGCATGGGGCCCCCGCAGAGGACTCGATCCAGGCACTGACAAAAATGGTCAAAGACCTGCAAGTCCGGGATAAAGGGAAAAGGTCATACACTAGACAGGATTTCTACTTCGGTTTAGAGGGGGACATCAATCTGGAGAATCTCCCCCGGAAATTCATTAAATTTGATGGATCCGGAGATCCCAAGGCCCATCTTGCCATGTTCTTTGCAGAATGCGCCCGGTTCAGCGAAAACAACCGCGCCCTCTTCCTCTGTTTCTCCCGCAGTTTGGAGGGAATAGCTGCCAAATGGTATGTTGAGCACGTCAATCCCATTGAACTAAGAAATTTTGACAAAGTCGTCAATATGTTTGTTGAACGCTTTTTGTTCAACACAGAAGCTCTGCCCACCCTGAACCACCTGTGCAACCTGAAACAGGAGCCAAATGAAAAGGCCAGGGACTTCATTCATAAGTGGAGAAGCCTTTGCAACAAAATGAGGAACCCTATTTCTGAGGAACATGCCCTCCAGGTCATTCTCAACAATTTCTCACAACCCCTAAAAAGCCTCCTCTTCCCATACCCCTCCAAATCCTTTATCGAACTGACAGAGCGAGCAGAATGGCTCGAGATGGGGGTAGAGAACGGGATGTACGAGGGTGTTGCTTTGGCCAAAAACATCCCAGACCCAAAGAAGAAGGCACATTTCACCTACTCCGCTGAGGTTCCAGGGGATGATCAGGGCAGTAGCAGCAAGCAGGGCAGTGGCAGTGGCACAAAGCCCGAGCAAAACAGAGGAAGGAAAGGGAAATTCTTCAAGAGCAATGACAAGCCTCTCCCGACAGGTCCTCAACAAAAGGGGGACCTTCAAGAAAAGCCCAAACATATAAACTGGAGTAGGGATCGGAAGTTCACTCCCCTCGACCAGCCTTTGGAGAAAATTCTGGAATACTTGCTGTCTCACGGGATGGTAAAACTTCCCAAGGTGGCAGATCCACTAGTGCTCATGGGAAGATTTAAGGAACAGTACTGCAAGTTCCATAGAGCGATGGGCCATGACACTGAATACTGCTTCGTTCTGAAGCATCTGATCCAGGATTGCATCGATAAAAGCATCCTCATCGAGGATGAAGAAGAGGGCAAAATGGACATCCTATCCGCCCAATTCCCAAAACATTCAGCATCAACCGTTTCTGAACATTCCTTCCTACCGCAGAGTCACTACATCCTTGTTCCGAAGAGAAGATGAGTCTGCAGCATCAGGTAATGGTTCTACGCCAGGACCAGCCTGCATCTCAGAGAGGGGATATCCTCTCATTTTTGAACATCAGAAACACGTCAGTGGAGAGTGGGAAAACCCAAGTTTTTCCAAAAAGATTTCTGAGACAAGAGACCTACGTAGAGGAAGCAGAAACCTCAGAAGCAGCAGAAGAGCGGGCCAAAAGCCTTCAGAAGCCTATTACAGCGCTCTCCAACATCTCCATTTTTGAGTTGACTCACGATTCTCCCCAGCATCGAGAAAAGCTCAATGATTTACTAAGAAAGATCAAAGTAAAGCCGGGCACCACGCCCGAAGACATGGCGCAAATAGTAAATCAAGTGATGACAAATGCGCCCATTACGTTCTCTGATGAGGATTTGCCTAAACCTCATTCATTTCATAACAATGCGCTGTACATTGTGGTCAGAACCAGGGGCATGACTGTCCCACACGTTCTTGTTGATGGGGGCAGCAGTTTGAACATTTGCCCAGAAATGACAGCAAAGGCCCTAGGATTAAAAGAAGAAGAGTACGTGCCTGATCCCATTACCATCTATGGCTTCGATAATCACGGGCAGACGGCCAAGGGCAAGATTTTCTTAGAGATTTTTATCAACTACTCCGTGCACACCGTCCTATTCCATGTAGTCAATGTGCCACCAACTTACAATCTTTTGTTGGGACGAACATGGATCCATAATGCCAATGCCGTTCCATCGACTCTCCACCAGTGCATCAAGTGGTCCAAAGGTGGAACGATCACTACCATTTTGGGCGAAGACCCTGAAGAGAGGCTGCCACAGCCTATGATTCCTCGTCCAACATTCACAGCTGATATTCCAAGCATCCGAGAAGCGAATGAAATCAATCTTAGCGACAGCCTAGAGATGCTGAAATTAAAAGATGTCATGGAAGAGGAAAATATTGCAGCTACGGTCCAATGGCAGCGACCTTGTTTCTTCAAGCTAGGAGGACACATCAATTACACTTCCTTCAAAGATCATCCTTTATTCCCTCAGTTTTCTAAAGCAAGGAAGGGATTCGATCTGTTGATCAAACATGGATATCAGCCGTTCCGGGGCATGGGAAAGAATGAAGATGGTATAGTAGAGCCAATCGTTCCTGATCAGCATTCAGACAGCTCAGGATTGGGATTTACCGGTCAGGATTCCAGCAAGAAAACAGTATTTGTTAGAGGAAATAAGTGAAGATGATGCCTTAGTTTTCCTGCTTTCTTTTCTCATCTTTTGTTGAATCTTGTAGAGACAATACAGTCCCATCTTTTGTCAGTATCTTGTAAATACTTTGCTTTAATCAATGAAAGATCAATTTTTTTTTTCCTCATATTCGGGCATCTATCATTTCCTTCTTATACTTTATCTATGTCATTGCTCTTTGCTTTATACAAAAATTTGATTTGGCTCATGCTTTCTCTTAAATAAAACCTTTCTTACATTTTCAGGACCATTAACTTCTGAATCAATGACAAGATTTGTTATCAATCCCAAGTATCTAAAATTGGCAAGGTTTCCTGAGATGAAATACGGAGCAGAAGTCAGTCAGGCAGCAGAACAGACTGAAGAGCCAGCCGAATTTGATTCCAACATTCAGGATTTACCAGAATTTGCTCACATTCAGAAGCAGGATGAACCATCATCTTTGGTCCAAGATCCAACTGAGGATATTAACATTGGGTCAGAAGATGATCCGGAAATTCTCAAAATCGGGTCGAGTCTAAGCGAAGTTGAAAAAGCTAGACTCATCCAATTCCTCAAAAAGCATCAGGAAGTGTTTGCATGGACTTATGAAGATATGCCAGGATTAGATATCAAACTGGTTGAGCATCGACTCAAGCTGAAACCAGAAGCCAGACCAATCAAGCAGAAACTAAGGAAGTTAGACCCTCGAATTGAGCAGCAAGTCAAGGAAGGACTTGAAGATTTGTTAAAAGCAGGCTTCATCCGGGCCATTGATTACCCAAATTGGTTGGCAAATATCGTAGCAATCCCTAAAAAGAACGGAAAAGTTTGGATTTGCATTGATTTCAGGGATCTCAATAAGGCCACCCCAAAAGATGATTATCCACTTCCCAACATTGACCTATTGATCGATAGCACAACAGGTCATGCCATGTTTTCCTTCATGGACGGATATTCAGGTTATAATCAGATTAAGTTGGCCGTTTGTGATCAGTCCAAGACTTCGTTTACTACCCCATGGAGAACTTTTTGCTATACGGTAATGCCATTTGGGATAAAAAATGCCGGGGCAACCTATCAAAGGGCGATGGCCGTCATTTTCCATGATCAAATGCATAAGAATATGGATGCGTATGTGGATGATATTTTGGTTAAGTCTAAAGAAGAAGAGGATCATCTCAATGCTCTTAGTCAAGTTTTTGAAAGACTTATTCTTTACAAATTAAGACTTAACCCTCAGAAATGTGTTTTTGGAGTGGAGTCCGGCAAATTACTCGGCTTCATTATCAGCAATAAAGGAATCGAGGTGGATCCGGACAAGGCAAAAGCCATTATTGATATGCCGCCTCCAACTAATCTCAGGGAACTGCGAAGCCTTCAAGGGCGTATTCAGTCTATTCGTAGATTCATCTCTAATTTGGCTATGAGATGCGAGCCTTTTAACCACTTGTTGAGAAAAGGAGTTAAATTTGAATGGGGATCAGAATGTCAGCTCTCGTTCGAGCGCATCAAGCAGTATCTCCTTAATCCACCAGTTTTGAAGCCGCCTAAGCTGGGAAAGCCTCTCTTGCTATATATTTCAGTCAATCAGAATGCCTGTGGTGGATTCCTCGCCCAGTATGAAGAAGGCAGCCTGATAGAGCACGCCATCTACTACGTGAGCAAAACATTCATTGATTATGAAAAGAAGTATTCTTAGATGGAGAAAACTTGTCTAGCTCTGGTCTGGATGTGCCAGAAATTGAGACATTACTTGTTGGCTTCTGAAATTAAGTTCCTTTCAAAACTTAATTCACTCAGATATATTCTTGAGCAACCGTTTCTCACTGGACGGATTGCGAAGTGGCAAGTCCTTCTGATGCAATATGACTTAGAGTATATTTCTCAAAAGTCGATTAAAGGCCAAGCGATCGCAGACCAATTGGCAGATTTTCCCCTGACAGAAGAGATTAAAGCAGAGGATGATTTTCCTGATGAGCACATCTGTAATATCCAACAGCCCCCAGTTTGGAATATGTTCTTCGATGGCTCTAAAAATATGTCTGGCATCGGGATTGGAGTCTTGTTGATCACTTTAGAAAAAGAAATGATCCCTTATTCTCTCAAGCTTGGTTTCCAATGCACTCATAATATGGCCGAGTATGAAGCTTTAATACAAGGCCTCAAAATCTTGCAAAATTTCAATGTCAAGAGAGTGCACTCCTTTGGCGATTCACTACTTGTTGTCAGTCAAGTTAACACTGAATGGCAAGTGAAAGATTCCAAATTGATCCCGTATCAGAAGATCGTCCTAGCTCTTGTGGACAGCTTCGAAGAATTTCAGCTCAGTCATATCAGAAGAGAGCATAATCAGATAGTTGATGGTTTAGTCAGTCTAGGCTCCATTTTATCCTTCAAAGGCAGTGAATCATGTCGTTCTTTCGAAGTTGGAAGACTTGTGCAACCTGCTTTCGCTTCAATTATGCAAGTAAACCAGGTCGATCAGAAGGAGAAACCTTGGTATCAAAATATCAAAAATTTCATTGAGACTGGTGAATTTCCGCCAGAAATGCCAAAAAGAGAGCAACGTGCGATTCAACGCATGTCTACCAGATATTTCATTCTTGCCAATGTCCTCTACCGCCGTGGATTCAGTTCTAAGTATTCAAGGTGCTTAGACAAAGAAGAAGCTATGGAAGTTATCCAAGAGGCACATGAAGGGATTTGTGGTGGCCATGTCGGCTATCAAACTCTCGTCAAACATATCGTTCGAGTAGGGTACTATTGGAATACCATGCAGCAGGACTGTCATAGATTTGTGAAGAAGTGCGTCAAGTGCCAATTGCACGCAGCTTATATTCATGCTCCGGCCGCATATCTACAATCAGTTGTTTCTCCTTGGCCATTTTCTATGTGGGCTTTTGACGTCGTCGGCCCGATTACCCCTCCTGCTTCCAACGGCCATAAATACTTTCTGGCTGCAACAGAGTACTTCACGAAATGGGTTGAAGCTGTTACTCTATGCACAGTAGAAGGCCGCCATGTGGTTTCTTTCATTCACAAGAACATTCTTTGCCGCTTCGGCATACCACACGATATTGTCTCAGATAATGGAACCCATTTCAAAAATGAGAGGATGAAAACCTTCTGTTCTAAATTCAAAATTTCCCATCATTTCTCAGCTCCCTATTATCCTCAAGGGAACGGCCAAGCAGAGGCTACCAATAAGATCTTGATTCGTATTTTGGAAAGGACTGTGAAGACAGGTCGAGATTGGCATGAGAAAATTCATGACGCACTTTGGGCATATCGGACCACCATTCGGACTCCGACTAATGCCACTCCTTCAGAACTTGTTTACGGGACTGAAGTGGTGTTACCTTTCCATATCCAAAAGCCCGCTCTCAAATTTGCTTCACTTATAGAATTGCCACTTGATCAGTATCAGCAGCAGAGATTGGTGCAGCTGGATCTACTAGATGAAAAAAGGCTCAAGGCAGCAGAGCATGCTCAAGCTTATCGACAAAGGATAGCTCGACACTATGCCAAGTCTGTCATTGAGAGAAAATTTCGAGTTAACGATTTGGTGCTCAGATCGACAACTCATCTCAAGCATCGACCACGGGGCAAGTGGTCACCCAATTGGGAAGGCCCTTATGTGGTTAAGGAAGCTTTGCCTCGCAATTCGTATCGTCTAATCAATGCAGATGGAGAGGAGATGCCAGATCCCATCAATGCTCTGCATTTGAAGAAATTTTATACTTA
Organism: Nuphar pumila; assembly: GCF_984573655.1. NCBI lineage: Eukaryota > Viridiplantae > Streptophyta > Magnoliopsida > Nymphaeales > Nymphaeaceae > Nuphar > Nuphar pumila. The sequence goes on from NC_143254.1 coordinate 55,849,406, forward strand.
GAATTTTCATTCAAAAACGTTTTTGTACTATTCAAAGAGCCATTTCAATAAAAACAATGATCTTCTATAAATTCTTACTTTCTTCTCCATGATACTGGGGCATTTTATTTTAATTCATAAAAATCTTTCTCATCATATGCAGGCAGGATTAGACGAAAGTTTTTTTCTTCAAAATTTTTTTAATTCTTAATTGATCTTGTGATCTTTATTTTCATTTGATTCATTTTGCTTTTGATCAGATTTACATCAAGCTAATGCTCGTTTATGTCAAGTTTTAATAAATTTTCCAATCTTATTAAAACTCCCTCTACTTTTATCTTCAAAACACCCTTTCAGGTTAAGGGATAAACCTGATGCCTCCTTTCAATGAGGTATTCTTTTTTATTATTTCCCCCGTTCAGGATAAGGGGATAAATCCTGAATTATCTTCTAAAAACTCATTTTGAAAATCTAGCTCATCTTCAAAATCCAGCTCTCGCACTGGTTATTTCTCAAAATTGAGCTCATTTGGAAAATCTGGTTCTCACACCGGTAACCTTCTAAAATCAGTCTTCTGACCAAAGACCTTTCTCCTTCTAAATTCAAGTTCTGACTTAAATCTCCCAAAACTTCATGTATTTTCAAAAGATCCAGCTTTTGCCGGTCATGTATCTCCAAAGGATCCAGCATCTCGCTGGTCATGTATTTCCAAAAGATCCAGCATCTCGCTGGTCATGTATTTCCAGAGGATCCAGCATCTCGTTGGTCCTGTATTCCAAATGATTCAGCTCCCGCTGGTCGTGTATTCCAGAAGATCAAATCCTTAGGGTGCGACTTCTCAATCCTATCATTTCCAAAATCTTCAAGATCTTCAATCTTTCAAATTCTATCAGTTTCCCAACCTTTGGTTGCAATATCTTCAAAATCTCATCATTTTCTCAACCCTCGGGTTATAACCTCCCAAATTCAGTCACTTTACAAATCATCAGATTAAATCCTTCATTTTCAAATCCAGTGTTTTCACTGGTCAGGATTTTCAAATCCAGTTTTATAACTGGTCGGGATTTTCAAAATCCAGTTTTATAACTGGTCGGGATTTTCAAATCCAGTTTCTATAACTGGTCGGGATTTTCAAATCCAGTTTTATAACTGGTCGGGATTTTCAAAATCCAGTTTTATAACTGGTCGGGATTTTCAAAATCCAGTTTTATAACTGGTCGGGATTTTCAAATCCAGTTTCTATAACTGGTCGGGATTTTCAAATCCAGTTTTATAACTGGTCGGGATTTTCAAAATCCAGTTTTATAACTGGTCAGGATTTTCAAATCCAGTTTCTATAACTGGTCGGGATTTTCAAATCCAGTTTTATAACTGGTCGGGATTTTCAAATCCAGTTTCTATAACTGATCAAGATTTTCAAATCCAGTTTCTATAACTGGTCGGGATTTTCAAATCCAGTTTTATAACTGGTCGAGATTTTCAAATCCAGTTTCTATAACTGGTCGGGATTTTCAAATCCAGTTTCTATAACTGGTCGGGATTTTCAAATCCAATTTCTATAACTGGTCGGAATTTTCAAATCCAGTTTCTATAACTGGTCGGGATTTTCAAATCCAGTTTTTGGTCGGGATTTTCAAAATCCAGTATTTTCACTGGTCGGGATTTTCAAATCCAGTGTTTTCACTGGTCGGGATTTTGAAATCCAGTTTTCATAACTGGTCGGGGTTTGAAATCTAGTTTTCATAACTGCTCGAGATTTGAAATCCAATTGTTATAACTGGTCGAGATTTGAAATCCAGTATTTTTCACTGGTCGGGATTTAAAATCTAGTGTCATAACTGGTCGGGATTATCAAAAATCCAGTTCCTCATAACTGGTCGGGAGTTCCAAAACCTAATGTATTTCATCAGTCCAGTTTTCTAAAGTCTGATTCTTACACCATTTCTTTAAATTACAGCTAAGCGTCTTATCAAAATCTATATTGAATGATTATTTCACAAGAGATTCGTGAAAACTTTGCCAATTTGCTAAAAGCATTAGTTGATTCTAAAAGTCTAACTATACAAAAAGAATTTCCTCAGATTACCTCTACTATTTCTTTCCAAAAGGTGAAACTTTTTGTGAAAAAGAGGTAAAATTCAAATCTTTTCCTGTTGATCAACCAAAAGGATGTAAGAAATGTCCTCGATATGATCAATAAAAGAAATCTTCAATGATGTTGAAAAGCCATAAGCGAATTGATATTGATCTTAGCTATGACGCATGTTTTAAATGACTTTCTAGCAATCAGACAGTGGAAATATCTTGAGCCATAAAAAGAATACACTCAATCCATATCTCCTCATTTATTCATTTAAAGCTTCAGTCAAATATCCGCAAAAGAGATCTCTCAATTGTCGTCAAGATGAAGGCGAATTAAGCGAGTAGATCCCCGGGGCCAAAGAAGATTTGAAACATCTCCAAGATGACGGAGTTTGTGACGGATCCTTCCAGGAAAAGTTCGGATCACTGTCGAGATGAAGGCAGATGCGATGAACCTACCGACAAACCCTAAAAGATATTTGATTTCAGCTACATCTAAAGACCTTTTTGAGCCAATATCATATAGAATCCCTGAGATAAAAGAAGGATCGGAACATCTCCAAGATGAAGGAGTTTGTGACGTACCCTTCCCTGAAAAAGAGAGAAAAGTCAGGACATCCAAATGAAGGATGATGTGAAAAACCGAGAAAGCCCAATGACTCAAAAGAGTACAAAAAGATCATCATGGGAAAACACCCAGATATCAAACTGCCGAAGTTGCCAGAAGTCATCTTTTCTCATGCAAAATTCTTTTATCAATATCTCTTCATTTCCTGCTTTTATGAAATTAAGAATATTTCTTTTATTCTCATATCAGGGAAATGGATAGCTTCCTTGAAGAAAATAATCAGTGCTAAAATTTTGAATTTGACTCTTATAACTAAGGAGTTAACCTCATTTGGGGGAAATACTCTAGGTAAAAGAGAGAATATCTTTCGCACATACATGCATATTTCCAAGCGTTTGAATCTACTATGATTTTATCTTATTGGCAAAATTTTCTAGCTATTCCAAGAATAAAATAAACATTCAATATCCATTTTGATGCAACCTAGCGTTGTTTATATTTCCAAGAAGAGTTACCTCTGAAGAAAGTATCTCTTTCTGTCCCATCACGGTTTTCTCATTGAAGAATTCCGTATGGACGACCCACTCAGGATAAGGGTTAAACCTGAACCATTCGCGAAAGATTCTTTGATTTCAAAAGCTATTTCAGTCTCAGCAAAGAGACGCCCAATTTCTTTCCCTTTTTTAAAGCTTTAGGGACTCTATATTTCCTCCTTTCGCAAAAACCCCTTTCGGATTTGTTCGTCCAAATTCTGAAGGTCCCATCATGCTTTCTCCATTTTTGAGAAACCTGTATGGTAGATTTCCCCCACTCAGGATAAGGGTCAAACCTAAACCATTTGCGAAAGATCATTTAATTTCAAAAGCTATTTCAGTCTCAACAAAGAGACACTCAATTTCTTCCCCTTTTCAAAGCTTTAGGGACTCTATATTTCCTCCTTTCGCAAAAATCCCTTTCGGATTTGTTCGTCCAAATTCTGAAGGTCCCATCGTGCTTTCTCCATTTTTGAGAAACCTGTATGGTAGATTTCCCCCACTCAGGATAAGGGTCAAACCTGAACCATTTGCGAAAGATCATTTAATTTCAAAAGCTATTTCAGTCTCAGCAAAGAGATGCCCAATTTCTTCCCCTTTTCAAAGCTTTAGGGACTCTATATTTCCTCCTTTCGCAAAAATCCCTTTCGGATTTGTTCGTCCAAATTCCGATGGTCCCATCGTGCTTTCTCAATTTTTGAGAAACCTGTATGGTAGATTTCCCCCACTCAGGATAAGGGTTAAACCTTAACCATTTGCGAAAGATTCTTTGATTTCAAAAGCTATTTCAGTCTCAGCAATGAGACTTCCAATTTCTTCCCCTTTTCAAAGCTTTAGGGACTCTATATTTCCTCCTTTCGCAAAAACCCCTCTCGGATTTGTTCGTCCAAATTCCGAAGGTCCCATCGTGCTTTCTCCATTTCTGAGAAACCCATATGGTAGATTTCCTATCCAGATTAAGAGTTAACCCAGAACCTCGCTTCGCGAGGTATCTTCCTTGCAGGTTTTGGGTTAAACCTGAGTCACATTCCAATGAGATTCCTCGTTTTTGACGAGATGTTTTCTTCCAGTCCCACCATGGTTCTTCCCATCAAGGAACCCTTGCTTCATATATTCCTCCAAGAAAGGATCATACTCGAGCTTCATTTCACAAGGCCTTTTCCAAAATGTCCCATCAAGGTCCTCATGTATTCCTCTCCTCATTTCCAAATTCATTTTTTGATATATCTTCGTCCCATCCAGGTTAAGGGCTAAACCTGAATCATTCCAAAAAGAGTATCTTGTCTCACCCATGAGACCTGATCAAAATTTTCATTTCCCACCATTTCAGAATTTCCATCTAAAGTCCTATCACGATTTCCTCATTTTCTACTCGATCATATCATTTTCGAGGATTTTGTTTTCCCAAAACCATTCAGGGTAAGGTTTCAAGCCGGAAAAATCATATTTTCAAAATAATTCTTCCACACCCAGTTCAAACCTGCTGACTGGGGTATTTTCAAAATTTGGAGTGTTGTCTTTGCCACTAAGCTCGGCTCTCAACCCGCTTAGTAGCAAAGAGGGGCATCTGTGAACACCCCAAAATTTTCAAAGTCTTGTAAAAATGACCTTTTTGCCCCTGACTCTATTTTCTGAGAAGATCAAAGTGATTTAAAAGCTAAATTTCAGTCTTTCTTCAGATTTCTTGATTAAATTCCACATTAATATATATTCAAATTCAGCTCCAGGTCTGAACTCAGTATTTTAAATCCAAATCTGAGCACCGTTGTCCGAGTTCCAAAATAAAATCACAAAAATACCAAAAAATTATTTTTAAAGGCTCGGGCAGCTCATCCGGCACTCTGTTGGATCCTCGACCCTATATTTCTCAATCCGAAGTTATAAACCTCAATTATTTCTCAAAAATTCGGACATAACCCATTTCTGAAGAAATTTTCTCAAAATAGTTTCCAAAATTCTCAGAAAAACTCCTTTTGTAAACATTTTACAAAAACATCAAAAAAATTGGTTTCAATCTTTGATTTTTTTTGTAAAGCTTTAGGATTTTATTCTAAAAATACAAAAAAATAGAGAAATAACATGAAAAACCAAAAATTGGAAAAATTACAAGAAAAGCAAATGATTCCCAAGGTTTTTAGAAGCTTCTTGCTGAAAACCTCAACTCTGAACTATTTTACAAAAATTTCTTTTTAAAGGGAACCTCTTTTAGGAAATATCATAAAAATTCCAACAACCCGCTCCCGCGCTTCTTCCTTCTCCTCTCCACCGTTCGATTGGTAACAGTCGGCCTGTTCTTCCATCCTCCATCTCCAACGATCTTTCGTTCACGAACCTTCTCTCCCCTCTATAAAAAAAGAGGAACAAGGGAAAGAGGGGGATCCATTTTTTCCTTCAGGCGCCGATCATCCATCAACTTCATCGCTTCCCTGAAAATCGCTCTGATTTCCTCCTTCCCCTTTCCTTCCTGAACATTTTTTTTTTACGAACTGTTGAAGAACGACACCTCCTCTGCAAAAGACCATATCGCCACTCTCCCACGTCGGCTTCCATCCATTGCAAACAGCATCCCTTAGTGTTTTCCATCCCCCATTTTCTTTGTGGTGGCGCACATCATCCATCTTTCGGCGATCGCCCTCTTCCCCGAACCATCTCCTTTACTTCAGGAGCAGAAGACCTCCGTAATAAAAGAGAAGAGCGTGACTCCCTCCTTCGGAACCTCCACAGAATTAAGAATTCTGCCCCTCTCTTCAAGGCGCCTCCTCAATAGTAGTAGAAAGGGGATCAAACCACAACAATCAGAGGTAAGTGCATCCCTCCCCCTTTCTCATCTCTTCGCATCGTTTATTCCCACTTGTAAAAACCCCAAATTTTTACCTTCATCCAGTGTTTGTCCATTTCATAAGTCATTACAGATCATTGCATGTCATTGCACGTATTCTGCATAGCATTGTATGACATTGCATCTCATTTTTCGAGATTCAGCACTCCTATTTCAAAACATTCAATCCAGATTTGAATTTTAAAGCTTTATTTCAAAATCAATTTCAAAACCTTGGTTTTTATTCAATGCTCTGTCATTTTCCAACCCCAGGACTTTATATTTCGAAGTATTTTCTCAGAAAATAATCTGGATTCATTCCAAATTCACATTTTAATTGATTTCAATTCACAGATGAGACCCATTGAGGTGGTGTCGCCTCTGAATTCCTCTATTCATCAAATTTCTCAAATTTTTCAAAGTTTCAGTCTGATCAGGACTCTGTCTCAGAGTCCTAATCCAGTCAGGAGTCTGTTTTTAAGTCTGTTTTACTTCCATTTTTAGTCTTTTTCAATTATTTTCAAAATTTAGGTCATTTTACAGAGTCCAGTTAGTTTAGGACTCTATTTTAGAGTTCGGTCAAGTTAGGAGTCTAACCCTGACTGTGTTTTTTGACTTATTTCATCGTTTCTTGATAAAATCTTTCAAAAATCTTTCATTTAGCTTTCTAAAATTTAAAATCTCAGAGTCCTAAGAGTTCAGGACTCTGACTCGGTGTTCCAGTTCGCTTGAGACCCTATTTTCAGAGATCTTGAATTTCAAATATTGATTTTAACCCCTTTTTCAAAGTTGTTTTCAGTAGTTATTTCAAAACTTTCAAAAATCGATATGGGCCCACTCAGTTGGAACCATATCCAGAGGAATTCTGACCCAGTTAGAACCCTATTCCATTTCAAAAATTTTAATTTCAAAGTTTACTTTTGAAAATCTTTTGAAAAATCCTTCAATTTCAAGTTTTAAAATCATCTTTTTTTGAAAAACTCAAGTAGGGCCCACCCGGGGTGGTGCCATATTCGAGTAAGTCATGGCTAGACTAGGGTTAGTCAGTGTCTTGGTTAGTGTTAGAGATTTAGAAGAGTCAAATGTTATTTTAAAAACTCATTTTGAACTTTGGATTTTAAAACTAGTGTTTTAAAAGGTTTTTAAAGAACTTTAAAAACCCAAATGTGGAAAATGCCAAGTGGCATCACATTTGGGGATTTTTTAGGATTAGCTAGGGGTTAATTAGGCATTATTTAGGATAATTTAGACTAGGGGTAGTTAGGTAACTCCACCCCAAAATCGCCCCCCTTTAGAAGTCCAAAAATTTCAAAATTGCTAATTTTTAAAACCTAAAAAATTGTTATAAAAGGCCCTCATAGGGGGGACGATTTTTCCAGCCACCTTGGGAGCAAATCTTGGAGCTTCTATCTCCTCTCCATCCCTTCCTCCATTGCTGCAACTCCAAGGTATAAACTTCTTCACTTTTCTTATTTTATTTAATGCTTTTTAATGCTTTAAACCTAGATTTAGGCATGGACACCCCTCCTTATGGAAGATCAACCATGGTTTCACCTCAAGAACCATCAAGAATCAGCAAGAACGATCCAAGAAGATGATCTAACCCTGTTTTGGATGATTTACAGGGATTTTAATCCATTAGAATTGATTTTAATATGATTCCTTACATTATTAACCAATAAAATATATGATTTACCCTTTTTAATGGGTTAAATCTATGTTTTAAAGGTGATATCAAATTCCAGCCATTGATTCCCTGTTTTCATTTTATTTTCATGGTTTATTCATGTTTTTTTTACGTTCTACAGCATAAAAATAATTTTTATTTACTGTTTTATGGTTTATTTTGTTGATTTACATTAGTTAATGCATGGTTTTCCAAGTTTTTTTTAATTTATGTGTGTTTTAGGTTTAGAACAGCAAAGATGATGTTATTTCGGATGGAAGTTCTAATTGTTTATTTTTTATTTTTTTATATGTGATGCATGCATGAGTTATTGAGTTACTGTATAAAAATCAGAGGTTTTGGATCTCGGGAACCCTGTAAAAAAAATCAGACATCAAATCGGGTTTTAAAGCTTTAAAATCGTGGTTAAAATCAAGAAGGTAACTTGCTGTGATGATATTTCTCTCATCTTATATCCGATTTTAGATCTGTAAAGTGATATGGATTCACATTGAGTAGATCTGTCTGCTATGAAATTTTCGGATTTTTTGATCACTGTTTATTATTTTTCCCCTTTCAGAGAATCTATTTTTAAATTTAAAACTCGTTAGGGTTTACCAAAACCCTAATCAGACTTGTGTTAGTCATAAATCCCAAACCAAAGATCCAATTCATGATCTGTAAAAAGTGAGTATTGTTATTTTTCTGTCTACTGTTCACCACTAAAATTTCAGAGATTTTTGTTTAGGATTGCTATTTATGTCTGTATTTTCAATCTGAAATAGCTGTTTTAATCCCTGTTAAAAGTGATATATTTTAGCTCAGATTGTCGGAAGGGTTTCTCCCTAACCGGAGATGATTTTTTCGATCTGTAAATTGGGAAATATCTACTTTTCTTCTTAGTTAGTCTCTGTAAAATTTCATAAATTTCCATGGAGATTTGGCCCCTGGTTCAGGTCTTGGATTGAAACTGGTTTGTGAATTAGGTCAAAAATAGCATATTTTAGGGTTTAATACAATTTTTGGATTAATTTAAAGTCAAAAAATTATTTTTAGAATTCCAATTCGACATTAGGGTTATAACAAGTGCAGGTACCAATTTTTATGGATTTTGGAATCCATTTGATGGCTGAATTAAGCAAATTGCAAAACCGGGTTCCTGAAAGATCCAAAAACACTGCTAAAATCACAGTTTTTGTGATATTATTGGATTTTCGTGCATAAGCATATATTTTTAGGGTTTAATCATGTTCATAATCATATTAGGATGCTTTAGGTTTAATTTGATGCTCATTTGATTTCATTCAGTGCATAAAACCTAAGTTTTTACCAAAATCTATTTCAGAAAACCATGATTTCAAGGCCATAGTCTTGCTATCAGGGGCAATTTGGTCATTTGACCTAAATTTCGAAATCCCTAACCTTAATTTTTATGTGTTTAAGTATGTCATATCATATTTTAGCCTAGTTTATTTTCATTTGAATTTCAAAACTTGCACTTTACCAAATATATTTCTAAAAACCCTAATTTCAAGGCCATAGTCTTGTTATTAGGGGTATTTTGGTCATTTTGACACCAATTTCGAAATTTCATATCTTATCTTCCTTATTTATTCAATTTTATTTCATATTTTATTAATTTTGATTTAAGGGAATCATGGAAAAGGCTTATATCTAGCAAAATCCAACAATTTCCTGATATTGTTGGATAAATCTAGAAAAGCCAACATATTTTCATTAACCAAGTTTTCTAGTTTTGCAGGTACATTGAAGACTTTATTTTTTCATGTATTTAAATTTCAATAGTGATGTAACTTGTAATTAAACTTTGGAATAAGAATTTACATTTCCTGCTTAGCTTAGGTTGCATTGCATATAGTTTATTTTTATAATGTTAATGTGTGATGGATGATGATTCATGCATATTTTTATGAATTCACTATGGTCTACACGAATGGCACATGCACTAGCTTATATGAAGTTTATAAACTTGGTGGAATTTGTATTTATGGCCATAGTCAGAATATGAATGATACTTAGATTTATGATCTTCACATTAGCCACATTCAGCCTACACTCTTAGGCTAACTTCAAAATGCACTGCATTTCTCAAAAATACAAAAAGTATTTCTCAAATCCATATTCAGTCATTTCATGCATTTGCCAATTCCAATTTCAATTCAGAGAAATCAGTTTTCTCAAAATTTTCTAAGTCATATGGAGAAATCGATTTTCTCAGAATATGAAAATCTCAAAGTATGTTTCAAGTGTTTCTCAAGTTCAAAATTCGAAATTTCAAGTTATATTTTCAAGTTCAAAGTTGGAATTCAGAGAAACCAAGTTCTCTCAGAATTGATTTTCATAAAATCTCAAGATTTCCCCAGAAATCGATTTTTACTTTTCTCAGAAATATTTTTTTCAAGTCCTAATTCACGATTTCTCATGTGATATCATTTCCAAGATTTACATTTTCTAAATATTTCAATCATTCAAAGCAAACATCATGTTTTCAAAATGTGCATTTTCTGAAAATTCATAGCACATGCCTGATTCTATGTGCATTTAGAAATTAGAATATGATTTAGACAAGTTGAATAGAGTAGAGCATAAGATTGATCCTTGGTTCAATTACCCCTGTTAAAGGTGGCAGGAACGGTTGAACCTCGTACCGACAGGCGAGTCCCATTCTACGGAATTTTCCCGCATTTTAAAACGAAGGCGAGTTATTTTCAAAAACTTTTTCAAAGGTCAGTTTGATTTGCAAAAGTAAAAATTTTTGCGATGATAACAGGTTTGGCGACCGTGATCGGACCTGTCTTCGCCTGATCAATTTAATGCTCTACTTAGTTCAAATTGTCAAAATCGATTTCCATGGAATGTCAGCTTTTAATTTATGCTATCATGTGAACCTAGGAGCCTAGACTTGAACCCAGCTGACATGGAATGCATATAGACTAGGTATGGTTTGGTAGGACCATATTGAGGAGAATTATTCATGCTCACATAGACTTAGGTCTAATACAACACTCCTCAATTTAGGAATTGTATGAAAACAATGTTTGCTTCTTCAAATTTTTCAAAAATCTATCTCTTTAGGACTTAGAGCTTTCTATTTGATTGTATGTGCTCATGTTTTTCAAAAAACCACCCCACCTATATTGTCCCGGTCTTCACGTTGCTGGGCTCTCTTCCAGAACCATAGTTCGGGACAGAGCCTCACAACTGGGCCACCTATTTGGGTGAAACCCCCCTGCCACGTACCAAGGGCCATAGTCCAACGTATATCGGCAGGTGCTCAAGGATGTTGGAAAACTTGAACCTAGAACCGGAGGAATTGATTTTATGCCACGTACATCGAGCCTTGGCTTGAGTATATAGGCATAACTGGATTGGATACAGATGATTTGAACCTTAGAGTTAGGATTAAGGTCCTACAGCCATTTCAAAATTTGTGCATCTAGAGTCAGCTTTTAGGGAATGCTGTATGTGCATACTTGTTTGTGCAGAATTTGATTGAATATGTTATTTCCTTTTTATTTTCCATATTTTTCCCAATTTTCTGAAATACTGGACGATTTTCTCAAAATTCCCCAATCTATGTCCATGTACTGTCCATGTTTTAAAACCTTGGACGATTTTCCAAATACTTCATTTTCCATTTATTTCTTCATATTTCATCAAACCCTGGACGATTTTCCAAATTTCCCTTAATTTCCTTCAAAACTCCAGGTGATTTCCTATCTTTCCTTTCTTCTGGATCTCGAATTTCCTACTTTATTTTTATCCTGCCTGCATTTTCCTCAAATTTCCTGTATTTTTCCAAGTCTTATTCCAATTTCCATGTCTTCCAAGTCCGATGGCATCCAATCAGCTTGATTCAGTCTTCCCTGAGGGTCACATCTCCTACGAGGTGCGACAAAGTCTTCCCGAACATCGAGTCCTCAGCACCGGATCCTTCTTTCCCCGGTGGTACTATTTATGGTTCAAGAATTTCTCTCGTATGTTTCCGGACCACTTGGACGATTGTGGGTTAGAACTGGCGTCCGCAGTGGGAAAGCAGACAGTCAACGACAACTTGATCCATGCAGTAGCAGAGCGGTGGAATCCGAGCACTTCTACCTTCTGGTTCCCGTGGGGCGAGATGACAGTACTGATGGATGAATTCTCAGAGATTATGGGATTGCCCGAGCCAGCCGGTCAGCCTGGAGATCCATTAGAGAAACAGTTTTTTATCAATGTCAAGGGTCTGGATCCCTGAGACGCTTTAGCTCGCATGACAGGACGCAAGTCTTGGCCTCTGATTGAAGAAGATGGAAACGAATATGTGGATCTGCTCGAAATCTACAGACAGTATGGGACATTAGTGGAAGTCAGCTCGTTGTCCAGAACAGCTCGAGAGAGAATTCAGCACGCGATGGTTCTGTGCACGGTGGGATTAGCTTTCTTTCCTGATGGACGGAATTACATGGATATCAGAATAGTTCAGCTTCTAAGGAGATGGGGAAGTCGACAGACCAGCCGCCTCTCAATAGCCATGGCCGCACTCGCTTTTCTATACCGAGGGTTGACTCGTTTCGCACTCGGAGAGTCGATCCTAGTCGAGGGGTGCACCTATGCCTTGCAGTCTTGGTTTCTCCGACATGTGCCAGTCCGAGCCAGTTCCTTCAGATACAATGGTGAAAAGCTTCTTCCAGTTGCGCGATACCGATTCTTGATCGATAACCTTCAGGAGGAAGAAGTCATGTGGGACTACTTTGATCGTCAGGAATCACCTCCCAGATACACTTATGCTTATGGCAAGCGATTCAGGCTACTTGGCCCATTCTTCTGCGCATACTATCATCCAGAGCAGTGTGTCAGGCAGTTCTCTCAGAGGCAGAAGCGCGTAAAGATTCGTCCACTAGCCGGGGTTCTGCCAGAATTCGATCTCGTATCAGATCAGTGGTCCGGAGCATACCATTCTGCCAGACATGGCTGAGATTCCTTTGTTAGTCTTACTATTTTTCCTGGTCCTTGTGTATCTTCTGATTATCTGGAGTGGTGGAAAATTGTTTGTCCCCCTCCCCTCTGTCAAGTGTATTATTGATAAAATCATGTTTTTCCTCTCAATAAAAATTCCTTTATTTTACATTGGTTTGACGACCTCGCCTAGGTAACAAGGCATATTTTCAGTTGTTTATCCTGCAAAGAATAGCAACACAATTGTCGTAATCCCAGCGATGACTCAATCCCTAGTAATGGGATATTATTTCAATTGTCTACCAAAATTCTCAACAAATATTTTCCTCCAAACCAAATTTCCTTCAGAAGCCTAACCATCAGTTCTGCCCTGCAGAGAGCATCAACAATATCCAAGAGAACATTTGCGATACCCGATGGTTGATACAAGATCCAGAAAGAAAGCTGCATCAGTTGAAGGCGTTGCGTATTCAGTACCTTCAGAAGAAGAGATGGACTCACCTCGATCAATTCAGAGTCAGGGTCAGCAGGAGGATGATGGCATCGATCCTCAAATGTACGTCATGTTCAAAAAAATGATGACCAAGATGCTGGCAGAGCAAGCTGAGGCCAGTACTGAGCAAATTCAGACCAAACAGAAAGATAAGGGTAAGGCCGTCAAGAATGTGAAGATCAGCAAAAAGCAGAGTCGTCACGAGGAAATATCTGATGAGTCAGAATCAGCTGACGATGCTGACAAGGAATGTGAAAATAAGTATGAATTCAGAAGGTCGACTCAGGGGCAGGGGTCGGCCTACAAATCTAAGAATCAGTCTGTTGATGACCCTACGCAGTCACAACTGAAAGATGTGATGAAGATGGTTAAGGATTTGCAAGCCCGCGACAAGGGCAAGAAAGTCTTCACCAGCGAAGACTTCTATGATGGACTGGATGGGGATGATGATCTTGATAATCTCCCCAAGAAATTTATCAAGTTTGATGGTTCGGGCGATCCAAAAGCGCATCTCGCCCTATTCTTCGCAGGATGTTTCAGGTTCAAGAGGAACAATCGTGCCTTATTTCTCTGCTTCCCTCGCAGTTTGGAAGGTGTCGCAGCAAAGTGGTACTCAGAGCACATTAATCCGATAGAACTGAAAGAATTCGACAAAGTGGTCAATTTATTTATTGAGCGCTTTCTATTCAATGCTGAAGCACTCCCGACTCTCAGTCATCTCTGCAGTCTGAGGCAGAAGGAAAACGAGAAGGCTAGGGATTTCATTCATAGATGGAGATCCGCTTGCAATAAGATGTGCGAGCCAATAGCAGAAAGACACGCACTATCTTTGATCCTGAGCAACTTCTCGCAACCCCTGAGGGGACTAATTTCTACATCTCCATCGAAGAGCTTCATAGAACTAACAGAACGAGCCGAATGGCTCGAGTTGAGTATGGAGAACGGGTCTTATGAAGGTTTTAGGTTTACAAAGAATAACAGTCAACAAGAATCAAAGAAGAAAGCCCATTTTACCTACTCTACCAGTAACAGCAAGAATCAGAACAAAGGAAATGGAAAAAATCATAGTTATGCTTCAGGAAGGTCAAATCCCAACAAAAGTGATCAGAAAGGCAAGTCGATTATTCAATATGATAAGCAGCCACAGCAGACCCTCGAACAAAGATCAAGACCACAAGAAAAGCCGAAGCGGGAAGGATGGAGTTATAACCGCAAGTTTACTCCTCTAGACCAGTCCCTCGAGACAGTATTAGAATATAAGCTCGACAGTGATATGATTAAGCTTCCAAGGGTAGCTGACCCGCCAGTGGTTATGGGAAAAATGAAGGACAGATTCTGCAAGTTCCACCGAACTGTGGGACATGATACCAAGAACTGTTTCGTTCTAAAAAACATCATACAAGATTATATTGACAAAAATCTGTTAATAGAAGGGGCTGAAGATGAGAAAATGGAGATTCTAAAACAGCCTTTCTTGCAGCACTCAACAGCAATGATATTTGATCATCCCTTTCAGCCACAAGATCATATCCGACCATGCCCTAGCAGTGATATCAAGGTGCAGCATCAGGTATTAGTGTTGTATAAGGCCCAGTCCGGTTCTCAAAAGATGGACCTCGTTTCAGCATTCAGTAAGCTGAAAGTTTCGAGAGAACCCGCTGGAGTATCTCCAGAGGTAGCCAAAAGAATGCCCTGGTTACCCAAGAGCCTTGTCAAATCTACTTCGGAAAAAGGAAGAAAACCAGAAGAAAAGGTCGACACGGTACAAAGACCAATCACTGCCCTCTCTAATATCCCTATCCTTGAGTTGGCACGTGCCTCTCCTAAGCATCAGCAAGTCCTGGATGATTTACTGCGAAAGATCAAGGTCAAGCCAGACACCACACCTGAAGACATGGCTCAGATCGTTAATCAAGCCATGACCAATGCTCCCATAACCTTCTCAGATGAGGATTTGCCAAAACCTCACGCATTTCATAACAATGCCTTGTACATTGTGGTGCGAACCCGGGGAATGACTGTACCCCACGTACTTGTAGATGGAGGCAGTAGCCTCAACATTTGTCCTGAGATGACTGCCAAGGCTCTGGGTATAAAAGAAGAAGAGTATACACCGGATCCGATCACCATTTATGGGTTTGATAATCATGGACAGACAACAAAGGGAAAGATCTTCTTGGAAATATTTATCAACTACTTTGTTCATACAGTGCTTTTCCATGTCGTTAACGTGCCGCCAACGTATAATCTTCTACTGGGAAGAACATGGATTCATAATACCAACGCCGTGCCATCCACTCTGCATCAATGCATCAAGTAGTCTAAAGGTGGCATGATAACTACTGTTTTGGGGGAAGATCCTGAAGAGAGACTACCTCAGCCTATGATCCATAGGCCAACTTATACTGCTGATATCCCTAGCATTAGAGAAAGTGAAGAAATTGTTCTCAGTGAAAGCCTTGAAATGCTAAAGTCAGGAGCAACATCAGAGACAAATCACACCGCAGCAATGGTCCAATGGCAAGGACCACATTTCTTTAAGATTGGAGGTCGTCTCGATTACAGTACTTTCAAGGACCATCCTCTTTTCCCGCAGTTTGTTAGGACCAAGAAAGGATTTGACCTGTTACTGAAGCATGGTTATCAGCCTTTCAAAGGATTGGGCAAGAACGGAGATGGCCGGCTAGAGCCAGTGATCCCTGAACATCATCCGCGCAGGGCAGGACTAGGATTCATGGGCAAAAGATCTCACAAAAATACTGTCTTCATTAAAGGGATCCATTAAAAATCTTCTACCATCTGTCTTTTCTATTGCATTCATTTGATTTTTTGCAGTTTGTAGGGACAATGTCCCATTTCAGGTCATTTTTAAATGCCCTTATTTCATTTCAAGTCTTCAATAAAGTTATCAATTTTCTCGTCTATCTGGATGTCATCTTTCTCTTATTCCTCTGCAATTTGTCTTCAAAATTCATTTGTTCTTATCTTTTTTATTCCCATGCAATTTATGTCATAGTAAAGGAGCTTTCTCTAAAAGCTATTCCTTTTCAAAATTTCAGAATGTCTTCTCAACCGATAAAGAGGTTAGTCATTAATCCTTCAATCCTATCGAAACCGGCAAAGATATATCGGGTCCGAGCAAGAGCAGGGGACAGTAAGGTCACAAAGCAGTCAGAAGAAATGGCAGAATTCGATTCGTCGCTTCCAGAGTTGCCAGAATTTGCAGCGATTCAGAAACAAGATGAACCATCGACCCTAGTCCAGGATCCGACTGAGGACATCAATATTGGTTCAGAAGATAGTCCGAAAATTCTCAAGATCGGCACCATCCTAAGTACAGATGAGAAGGAAAGGCTCATTGGCTTTCTCAAGCAGTACCAAGAAGTATTCGCATGGACTTATGAAGATATGCCCGGTTCAAATCCTAAATTGGAGGAACATCGACTCGTTCTGAAGCCTGATGCGAAACCTGTTAAACAGAAGTTAAGGAAAATGGATCCTCGAATCGAGCAACAGGTCAAGGAAGGACTTGAGGACTTGCTTAAAGCAGGATTCATTCGAGCAATAGATTATCCGGACTGGTTGGCGAATATCGTTGCAGTTCCCAAGAAAAATGGCAAAGTGCGAATTTGTATCGACTTTCGCGATCTCAATAAAGCTACTCCGAAGGATGACTATCCCCTCCCAAATATTGACCTCCTAGTTGATAGCACGGCCGGGCATGCCATTTTTTCCTTCATAGACGGATACTCCGGATATAATCAGATCAAGTTAGCCGCTCGTGACCAATCCAAAACATCCTTCACCACGCCATGGGGCACTTTCTGTTATACAGTCATGCCGTTTGGGCTCAAAAATGCTGGGGCAACCTATCAGCGTGCAATGGCTGCCATTTTCCATGATCAAATGCACAAGACTATGGATGCATATGTTGATGACATCCTGGTCAAATCCAAAGAAGAAGAAGATCATATCGATGCCTTAAATCAAGTCTTCAAGCGGGTTATTCTTTATAAGCTAAGACTCAACCCTCAGAAGTGTGTCTTCGGAGTTGAATCAAGCAAATTGCTAGGCTTCTTGGTCAGCAAAAAGGGGATAGAAATGGATCCCGCTAAAGCAAAGGCCATCATTGACATGCCACCTCCAACTACTCTTAAGGAATTGCGTAGTCTTCAGGGACGTATGCAATCAATTCGGAGATTCATATCCAACCTTGCCATGAGATGTGAACCTTTCAATCATCTACTCAGAAAAGGAGTGAAATTTGAATGGAGACCAGAGTGTCAGCAATCGTTTGAGCGTATCAAGAAATATCTTCTTAATTCGCCCATTCTAAACCCACCAGAATTGGGAAAGCCTCTCTTGCTATACGTTTCAGTTAACCAAGCCGCTTGTGGCGGATTCTTGGCACAATATGAAGAAGGCAGTTTGGTTGAACATGCCATTTACTATGTAAGCAAGACTTTTATTGACTACGAGAAGAAATATTCTCAAATAGAGAAAACATGCCTAGCACTGGTATGGATGTGTCAGAAGCTGAGACATTACTTGTTAGCATCAGAAGTCAAGATTCTCTCAAAACTTAATCCTCTCAAGTATATTCTCGAACAACCATTTCTTAGTGGACGGATTGCTAAGTGGCAAGTCCTGTTAATGCAGTATGATCTGGGGTATGTTTCTCAGCAATCTATCAAAGGTCAAGCAATTGCAGACCAATTGGCAGATTTTACTTTAGCAGAAGATGTTAGAATCGATGATAGCTTTCCCGATGAGCGGATCTGTAATGTTCAACAATCCCCAGTTTGAAATCTGTTTTTCGACGGATCCAAAAACATGGCCGGCATAGGAGTCAGAATCTTGCTGATCACACCAGAGAAAGAGATGATCCCCTTTTCTCTGAAACTGGATTTTCAATGTACCCATAATATGGCTGAATATGAAGCTTAGTACAAGGTATGAGAATTTTGCAAGACTTCAATGTTCAGAGGGTACACGCTTTCGGCGATTCATTGCTCGTCGTCAGCCAAGTCAAAGCTGAATGGCAGGTAAAAGATCAGAAGTTGTTCCCTTACCAAAAGATCGTTTTATCCCTTATCAACAATTTTGATGAATTTCAGCTTTTCCACATCAAAAGAGAGTTTAATCAAATAGCTGATGGTTTGGCCAGCCTGGGCTCCATTATGTCTTTCAAAAATGGAGAATCCTGTCGCTCCTTTGAAATCGGTAGACTTGACCAACCTGCCTTCGTTCCGGTAATGCAAGTCAACCAGGCGGAACAGAAAAAGAAGCCTTGGTACCAAGATATTAAAAACTTTATTGAAACTGGTGAGCTTCCACCAGAACTATCAAAGAAGGAGCAAAAAGCAATTCAACATATGTCTGCCCGCTATTTTATCCTTGCCAATGTTCTTTATCGTCGTGGGTTCAGTTCTGAGTATTCCAGGTGCTTAGACGAAGGAGAAGCCAAAGAAATCATACGAGAAGCGCATGAAGGTATTTGCGGTGGTCATGTCGGCTACCAAACTCTTGTTAAACAAATCATTCGGGCAGGATACTATTGGAGAACCATGCAGCAAGACTGCTATCGTTTTGTGAAGAAGTGCGTTCAGTGTCAGATACACGCACCTTCCATTCATGCGCCAGCCACGTACTTGCAATCAGTCGTGTCTCCATGGCCATTTTCTATGTGGGCCTTCGACGTCGTAGGACCCATCTCTCCTTCAGTTTCTAATGGTCATAAATATTTCCTTGCCGCAACAGAATATTTCACCAAATGGGTTGAAGCCGTCACTCGACGTACAGTGGAAGGTCGACATGTAGTCTCGTTCATTCATAAGAACATTCTTTGTCGTTTCGGTATACCGCACGACATCGTGTCAGATAATGGTACTTATTTCAAGAATGAGAGAATGAAGATCTTTTGTTCAAAATTCAGAATTCATCATCATTTTTCAGCTCCTTATTATCCACAAGGAAATGGTCAGGCAGAAGCAACCAACAAAAGTTTGATTCGCATCTTGGAAAGAACCGTTGAGATGGGTCGTGATTGGCACGAGAAAATTCATGATGCACTTTGGGCATATCGAACTACCATTCGAACCCCAACCAATGCGACTCCTTCAGAACTTGTTTATGGGACTGAGGTGGTGTTACCTCTTCATGTTCAGAAACCCGCCCTTAAGTTCGCATCTCTTTTAGAGCTACCACTCGATCAATATCAGCAACAGAGATTGGTACAGTTAGATTTACTCGATGAAAAAAGACTCAAAGCAGCAGAACACGCTCAGTCTTATCGTCAGAGGATAGCAAGGCAATATGCCAAGTCAGTCGTCGAAAGGAGATTCCAAGTTAATGACTTGGTCCTTAGATCAACGACTTATCTCAAGCATCGCCCACGTGGCAAATGGTCACCAAACTGGGAAGGCCCCTACATGGTGAAAGAAGCGTTGCCCCGTAATTCATATCGTCTGATTAATGCAGACGGGGTAGAACTATCCGACCCCATTAATGCTCGACATCTGAAGAAATTCTATACCTAGAAAATCTCTATTCTATCTTTTGTATTCTTCATAAATTCCCCTCAATAAATGATCAATTATTCTTTGGTCAAAATATCTCTCTTCCCCAGAATATACTGGGGCATTCTTGTTAAAGTTGCCTTTTATCCAAAACAATTTGTGTGCAGGCAGGATCTAATAAATCTCTCATTTTGCACGCATGGGCACTCAGTTGCATCCATTTGCATTTGCACGCATTCATCTGCATCAATTTGCATTGAAGTTCCCATTCAGGATAAGGGATAAATCCTGAGACCCCGGCAAGTCGTCCAAGTCATCGCCAATTGATGACCCTTCAAAACCCAGTGCTCGTACTGGTAATCTTTAAAACCCAGTGCTCGTACTGGTAATCTTTTAAAAACCCAGTGCTCGTACTGGTAATCTTTTAAAAACCCAGTGCTCGTACTGGTAATCTTTAAAACCCAGTGCTCGTACTGGTAATCTTTTAAAAACCCAGTGCTCGTACTGGTAATCTTTTAAAAACCCAGTGCTCGTACTGGTAATCTTTAAAACCCAGTGTTCGTACTGGTAATCTTTTAAAAACCCAGTGCTCGTACTAGTAATCTTTTAAAAACCCAGTGCTCGTACCAGTAATCTTTTAAAATTCAGTGCTCGTACTGATAACTTTTTAAAATCCAGTGCTCGTACTGGTAGCCTTTTAAAGTCCAGTGCTCGTACTGGTATCCTTTAAAAATCCAGTGCTCGTACTGGTATCCTTTAAAAATCCAGTGCTCGTACTGGTAATCTTTTAAAATATAGTGCTCGTATTGGTACTTTGTCAAAGTTCGGTCTTCATACTGGTCGCAAAATAACTCTCACATTGAGATTCAGGCTCAATCCTTAGACCTGCGAACCAAACAATCTGTATCAGACCCTTGGGTCGTGCCATTCTGTTAATCTGACATTCGGGTTGCCGATTTTGTCAAGACCTCTAGTCATTCGTGTTATCAAGCATTTTTTTGAGTTATTAAAAGCTATCAAAATCAATCGCTAAGTTTTTCTCTTGCGAGGGACCCTTTTTCCAGGGAGAGTTTGAGGGAGCTCGTTTCTTTTCGCATGTCTTTATTGTTCGTTCGTTGAACCCCTTTTTCTAGGGAGAGTTTGAAGGGACTCGTGATTCACGAACAGTTCGCAAAATAATCTTTATTGTCACACAAGGAATCCTTTTTCTAGGGAGAGTTTCGACGGAAGCTCGTCCTCCTTGTAACCCTAAATGTCTTTTGTTAGGCCACCCCCGTCGTCGAGGACCCTTTTTCCAGGGAGAGTGTGATGGACTCGTTCCTCTATGATATCCTTTCAATCTCTGTTAGCGGCCCCCTTTCTATAAGAGAAGCCTAGAAATAGGGAGTTTTGACGAAAACTCTATTTCTCTTCGAAAGTTCGTTTTGCAAACACCTCCTCTTCAGGGAAGAGAGGAGTATCTTTTGTTACCCGTTCAGGTAAGGGTCAAGCCTGAGTCTCTCCTTTGGGGAAAGGAGAGGAGAATCTAGCCACGGATGTGTCATATAGATCTCAAATGATTTCCTTCACCAAGGACTCCAAGACTATTTTGCCAATTTGCCATAAAAAAATAGTTGTTGATTTCAAAATCTTTATCGCATAAAAATGTACCTCAAAATACCTTCAGTATTACTTCCGAAGTGACAATGCTTTTGCGAAAAAGGATTCAAAATTCAAAATCTTTCTATTGGCCAACCAAAAGGATGAAGAATAAATCTTTCGTAATATCAAGAATATATTCTTTTCCGCCCATATCAAGGAAATTGATAGCTTCCTTGAGAGAAAGTCAATGGCAATGATAGTCGAATTCGAATCTTGATTCTACGGAGTTAAGTCCAGTCAGAGGTAATACTTCAGATAGACAAGAGGGAATATTATTCATATATATATGTGCTTATCATTCTCGAATCAACTACAATTTTTTTATCTTATTGGCAATCTTTTTAAGTTATCCTGACATGAAGTGAGAACTTGATGTTTATTTTGATGTATCCAGGCGTTGTTGTTATCCCTTTTAGGATCGGATGATGGGAGTTGTCCAAGATCCTTCCCTTCTTGTTTTGATCTGAGTGCTTGGGCTCTCAGATTCGCACACTTCCCTGTGCTCCCCACTGTCCCACCATAGACAGTTCCCGTTCAGGTTAACGGTTAAACCTGAATTTTCCGCAAAAGGTCATCTGTCTTAAAAGCCATTCAGTCTTAGCAATGAGACGTCCAAGATCAATCCCTTTTCAAGCTTTAGGGAACCCCCTTTCCTCCTTTTGCAAGCCCCTCTCAGATTTATTGTGCAAATTTTTACCTTCATCCAGTGTTTGTCCATTTCATAAGTCATTACAGATCATTGCATGTCATTGCACGTATTTTGCATAGCATTGTATGACATTGCATCTCATTTTTCGAGATCCAGCACTCCTATTTCAAAACATTCAATCCAGATTTGAATTTTAAAGCTTTATTTCAAAATCAATTTCAAAACCTGGGTTTTTATTCAATGCTCTGTCATTTTCCAACCCCAGGACTTTATATTTCGAAGTATTTTCTCAGAAAATAATCTGGATTCATTCCAAAAAATACTGTCTTCATTAAATACTGTCTTCATTAAAGGGATCCATTAAAAATCTTCTACCATCTGTCTTTTCTATTCCATTCATTTGATTTTTTGCACTTTGTAGGGACAATGTCCCATTTCAGGTCATTTTTAAATGCCCTTATTTCATTTCAAGTCTTCAATAAAGTTATCAATTTTCTCGTCTATCTGGATGTCATCTTTCTCTTATTCCTCTGCAATTTGTCTTCAAAATTCATTTGTTCTTATCTTTTTTATTCCCATGCAATTTATGTCATAGTAAAGGAGCTTTCTCTAAAAGCTATTCCTTTTCAAAATTTCATAATGTCTTCTCAACCGATAAAGAGGTTAGTCATTAATCCTTCAATTCTATCGAAACCGGCAAAGATATATCGGGTCCGAGCAAGAGCAGGGGACAGTAAGGTCACAAAGCAGTCAGAAGAAATGGCAGAATTCGATTCGTAGCTTCCAGAGTTGCCAGAATTTGCAGCGATTCAGAAACAAGATGAACCATCGACCCTAGTCCAGGATCCGACTGAGGACATCAATATTGGTTCAGAAGATAGTCCGAAAATTCTCAAGATCGGCACCATCCTAAGTACAGATGAGAAGGAAAGGCTCATTGGCTTTCTCAAGCAGCACCAAGAAGTATTCGCATGGACTTATGAAGATATGCCCGGTTTAAATCCTAAATTGGAGGAACATCGACTCGTTCTGAAGCCTGATGCGAAACCTGTTAAACAGAAGTTAAGGAAAATGGATCCTCGAATCGAGCAACAGGTCAAGGAAGGACTTGAGGACTTGCTTAAAGCAGGATTCATTCGAGCAATAGATTATCCGGACTGGTTGGCGAATATCGTTGCAGTTCCCAAGAAAAATGGCAAAGTGCGAATTTGTATCGACTTTCGCGATCTCAATAAAGCTACTCCGAAGGATGACTATCCCCTCCCAAATATTGACCTCCTAGTTGATAGCACGGCCGGGCATGCCATGTTTTCCTTCATAGACGGATACTCCGGATATAATCAGATCAAGTTAGCCGCTCGTGACCAATCCAAAACATCCTTCACCACGCCATGGGGCACTTTCTGTTATACAGTCATGCCGTTTGGGCTCAAAAATGCTGGGGCAACCTATCAGCGTGCAATGGCTGCCATTTTCCATGATCAAATGCACAAGACTATGGATGCATATGTTGATGACATCCTGGTCAAATCCAAAGAAGAAGAAGATCATATCGATGCCTTAAATCAAGTCTTCAAGCGGGTTATTCTTTATAAGCTAAGACTCAACCCTCAGAAGTGTGTCTTCGGAGTTGAATCAAGCAAATTGCTAGGCTTCTTGGTCAGCAAAAAGGGGATAGAAATGGATCCCGCTAAAGCAAAGGCCATCATTGACATGCCACCTCCAACTACTCTTAAGGAATTGCGTAGTCTTCAGGGACGTATGCAATCAATTCGGAGATTCATATCCAACCTTGCCATGAGATGTGAACCTTTCAATCATCTACTCAGAAAAGGAGTGAAATTTGAATGGAGACCAGAGTGTCAGCAATCGTTTGAGCGTATCAAGAAATATCTTCTTAATTCGCCCATTCTAAACCCACCAGAATTGGGAAAGCCTCTCTTGCTATACGTTTCAGTTAACCAAGCCGCTTGTGGCAGATTCTTGGCACAATATGAAGAAGGCAGTTTGGTTGAACATGCCATTTACTATGTAAGCAAGACTTTTATTGACTACGAGAAGAAATATTCTCAAATAGAGAAAACATGCCTAGCACTGGTATGGATGTGTCAGAAGCTGAGACATTACTTGTTAGCATCAGAAGTCAAGATTCTCTCAAAACTTAATCCTCTCAAGTATATTCTCGAACAACCATTTCTTAGTGGACGGATTGCTAAGTGGCAAGTCCTGTTAATGCAGTATGATCTGGGGTATGTTTCTCAGCAATCTATCAAAGGTCAAGCAATTGCAGACCAATTGGCAGATTTTCCTTTAGCAGAAGATGTTAGAATCGAGGATAGCTTTCCCGATGAGCGGATCTGTAATGTTCAACAATCCCTAGTTTGGAATCTGTTTTTCGACGGATCCAAAAACATGGCCGGCATAGGAGTCAGAATCTTGCTGATCACACCAGAGAAAGAGATGATCCCCTTTTCTCTGAAACTGGATTTTCAATGTACCCATAATATGGCTGAATATGAAGCTTTAATACAAGGTATGAGAATTTTGCAAGACTTCAATGTTCAGAGGGTACACGCTTTTGGCGATTCATTGTTCGTCGTCAGCCAAGTCAAAGTTGAATGGCAGGTAAAAGATCAGAAGTTGTTCCCTTACCAAAAGATCGTTTTATCCCTTATCAACAATTTCGATGAATTTCAGCTTTTCCACATCAAAAGAGAGTTTAATCAAATAGCTGATGGTTTGGCCAGCCTGGGCTCCATTATGTCTTTCAAAAATGGAGAATCCTGTCGCTCCTTTGAAATCGGTAGACTTGACCAACCTGCCTTCGTTCCGGTAATGCAAGTCAACCAGGCGGAACAGAAAAAGAAGCCTTGGTACCAAGATATTAAAAACTTTATTGAAACTGGTGAGCTTCCACCAGAACTATCAAAGAAGGAGCAAAAAGCAATTCAGCATATGTCCGCTCGCTATTTTATCCTTGCCAATGTTCTTTATCGTCGTGGGTTCAGTTCTGAGTATTCCAGGTGCGTAGACGAAGGAGAAGCCAAAGAAATCATACGAGAAGCGCATGAAGGTATTTGCGGTGGTCATGTCGGCTACCAAATTCTTGTTAAACAAATCATTCGGGCAGGATACTATTGGAGAACCATGCAGCAAGACTGCTATCGTTTTGTGAAGAAGTGCGTTCAGTGTCAGATACACGCACCTTCCATTCATGCGCCAGCCACGTACTTGCAATCAGTCGTGTCTCCATGGCCATTTTCTATGTGGGCCTTCGACGTCGTAGGACCCATCTCTCCTTCAGCTTCTAATGGTCATAAATATTTCCTTGCCGCAACAGAATATTTCACCAAATGGGTTGAAGCCGTCACTCTGCGTACAGTGGAAGGTCGACATGTAGTCTCGTTCATTCATAAGAACATTCTTTGTCGTTTCGGTATACCGCACGACATCGTGTCAGATAATGGTACTCATTTCAAGAATGAGAGAATGAAGATCTTTTGTTCAAAATTCAGAATTCATCATCATTTTTCAGCTCCTTATTATCCACAAGGAAATGGTCAGGCAGAAGCAACCAACAAAAGTTTGATTCGCATCTTGGAAAGAACCGTTGAGACGGGTCGTGATTGGCACGAGAAAATTCATGATGCACTTTGGGCATATCGAACTACCATTCGAACCCCAACCAATGCGACTCCTTCAGAACTTGTTTATGGGACTGAGGTGGTGTTACCTCTTCATGTTCAGAAACCCGCCCTTAAGTTCGCATCCCTTTTAGAGCTACCACTCGATCAGTATCAGCAACAGAGATTGGTACAGTTAGATTTACTCGATGAAAAAAGACTTAAAGCAGCAGAACACGCTCAGTCTTATCGTCAGAGGATAGCAAGGCAATATGCCAAGTCAGTCGTCGAAAGGAGATTCCAAGTTAATGACTTGGTCCTTAGATCAACGACTTATCTCAAGCATCGCCCATGTGGCAAATGGTCACCAAACTGGGAAGGCCCCTACATGGTGAAAGAAGCGTTGCCCCGTAATTCATATCGTCTGATTAATGCAGACGGGGTAGAACTATCCGACCCCATTAATGCTCGACATCTGAAGAAATTCTATACCTAGAAAATCTCCATTCTATCTTTTGTATTCTTCATAAATTCCCCTCAATAAATGATCAATTATTCTTTGGTCAAAATATCTCTCTTCCCCAGAATATACTGGGGCATTCTTGTTAAAGTTGCCTTTTATCCAAAACAATTTGTGTGCAGGCAGGATCTAATAAATCTCTCATTTTGCACACATGGGCACTCAGTTGCATCCATTTGCATTTGCACGCATTCATCTGCATCAATTTGCATTGAAGTTCCCATTCAGGATAAGGGATAAATCCTGAGACCCCGGCAAGTCATCCAAGTCATCGCCAATTGATGACCCTTCAAAACCCAGTGCTCGTACTGGTAATCTTTAAAACCCAGTGCTCGTACTGGTAATCTTTTAAAAACCCAGTGCTCGTACTGGTAATCTTTTAAAAACCCAGTGCTCGTACTGTTAATCTTTAAAACCCAGTGCTCGTACTGGTAATCTTTTAAAAACCCAGTGCTCATACTGGTAATCTTTTAAAAACCCAGTGCTCGTACTGGTAATCTTTTAAAAACCCAGTGCTCGTACTGGTAATCTTTTAAAAACCCAGTGCTCGTACTGGTAATCTTTAAAACCCAGTGCTCGTACTCGTAATCTTTTAAAAACCCAGTGCTCGTACTGGTAATCTTTTAAAAACCCAGTGCTCGTACCGGTAATCTTTTAAAATTCAGTGCTCGTACTGATAACTTTTTAAAATCCAGTGCTCGTACTGGTAGCCTTTTAAAGTCCAGTGCTCGTACTGGTATCCTTTAAAAATCTAGTGCTCGTACTGGTATCCTTTAAAAATCCAGTGCTCGTACTGGTAATCTTTTAAAATACAGTGCTCGTATTGGTACTTTGTCAAAGTTCGGTCTTCATACTGGTCGCAACATAACTCTCACATTGAGATTCAGGCTCAATCCTTAGACCTGCGAACCAAACAATCTGTATTAGACCCTTGGGTCGTGCCATTCTGTTAATCTGACATTCGGGTTGCCGATTTTGTCAAGACCTCTAGTCATTCGTGTTATCAAGCATTTTTTTGAGTTATTAAAAGCTATCAAAATCAATCGCCAAGTTTTTCTCTTGCGAGGGACCCTTTTTCCAGGGAGAGTTTGAGGGAGCTCGTTTCTTTTCGCATGTCTTTATTGTTCGTTCGTTGAACCCCTTTTTCTAGGGAGAGTTTGAAGGGACTCGTGATTCACGAACAGTTCGCAAAATAATCTTTATTGTCACACAAGGAATCCTTTTTCTAGGGAGAGTTTCGACGGAAGCTCGTCCTCCTTATAACCCTAAATGTCTTTTGTTAGGCCACCCCCGTCATCGAGGACCCTTTTTCCAGGGAGAGTGTGATGGACTCGTTCCTCTATGATATCCTTTTAATCTCTGTTAGCGGCCCCCTTTCCATAAGAGAAGCCTAGAAATA
Organism: Nuphar pumila; assembly: GCF_984573655.1. Lineage (NCBI taxonomy): Eukaryota > Viridiplantae > Streptophyta > Magnoliopsida > Nymphaeales > Nymphaeaceae > Nuphar > Nuphar pumila. The sequence goes on from NC_143254.1 coordinate 55,876,854, forward strand.
GGGAGTTTTGACGAAAACTCTATTTCTCTTCGAAAGTTCGTTTTGCAAACACCTCCTCTTCAGGGAAGAGAGGAGTATCTTTTGTTACCCGTTCAGGTAAGGGTCAAGCCTGAGTCTCTCCTTTGGGGAAAGGAGAGGAGAATCTAGCCACGGATGTGTCATATAGATCTCAAATGATTTCCTTCACCAAGGACTCCAAGAATATTTTGCCAATTTGCCATAAAAAAATAGTTGTTGATTTCAAAATCTTTATTGCATAAAATTGTACCTCAAAATACGTTCAGTATTACTTTCGAAGTGACAAAGCTTTTGCGAAAAAGGATTCAAAATTCAGAATCTTTCTATTGGCCAACCAAAAGGATGAAGAATAAATCCGCGATATGGCCAACAAAGAGAATTTAATGTTGTTGCAAAGCCATGAGTGATTGATATTGATCGCAGTCAATGGCACATTTTTAAAGACCATTCTTGAAAAATAAAGCAGTCGAAATATCCTGGGTGATACAGAAAAATCCATGCCATCTCTACATCTCCTCCATCACCTAAGCTGCAATTAAATATATGCAAAAGGGATCTCTCAACTGTCGTCAAGATGAAGGCGAATTAGACGAGTCGACCCCCGGGGCCAAAGAAGATTTGGATCATCTCCAAGATGACAGAGTTTGTGACGGATCCTTCCAAGAAAAGTCCAGATTACCGTCGAGATGAAGGCGAGTGTGATGGATCTACCGACAAACCCTAAAAGATATTTAATTTCCGCTATCATCAAGAGACTTCCAACCAAAGAGCTAATAACTGTCAATATAATCCCTGAGAGAGAAGAAGGATCGGAACATCTCTGAGATGAAGGAGTTTGTGACGTACCCTTCCAAAAAAAAAATAAAGAGAGAAAAGTCAGGACATCTCCAAAATGAAAGATGATGTAATTCCCAAAAAATCCAAGAAAGCTCCAATTCTGTCAAAAAGAGAGTGCAGAAAGATCATCATGAGAAGAGAATCCCAGGATATCAGACTGCCGAATCTATCAAGAATCTTCTTTAATTTTGCGAAATTCTTTTATCAATATTCTTTCACCAATAGCTCTCGTAATATCAAGAATATATTCTTTTCCGCCCATATCAAGGAAATTGATAGCTTCCTTGAGAGAAAATCAATGGCAATGATAGTCGAATTCGAATCTTGATTCTACGGAGTTAAGTCCAGTCAGAGGTAATACTTCAGATAGACAAGAGGGAATATTATTCATATATATATGTGCTTATCATTTTTGAATCAACTGCAATTTTTTTATCTTATTGGCAATCTTTTTAAGTTATCCTGACATGAAGTGAGAACTTGATGTTTATTTTGATGTATCCAGGCGTTGTTGTTATCCCTTTTAGGATCGGATAATGGGAGTTGTCCAAGATCCTTCCCTTCTTGTTTTGATCTGAGTGCCTGGGCTCTCAGATTCGCACACTTCCCTGTGCTCCCCACTGTCCCACCATAGACAGTTCCCGTTCAGGTTAAGGGTTAAACCTGAATTTTCCGCAAAAGATCATCTGTCTTAAAAGCCATTCAGTCTTAGCAATGAGACGTCCAAGATCAATCCCTTTTCAAGCTTTAGGGAACCCCCTTTCCTCCTTTTGCAAGCCCCTCTCGGATTTATTGTGCAAATTTTTACCTTCATCCAGTGTTTGTCCATTTCATAAGTCATTACAGATCATTGCATGTCATTGCACGTATTCTGCATAGCATTGTATGACATTGCATCTCATTTTTCGAGATCTAGCACTCCTATTTCAAAACATTCAATCCAGATTTGAATTTTAAAGCTTTATTTCAAAATCAATTTCAAAACCTGGGTTTTTATTCAATGCTCTGTCATTTTCCAACCCCAGGACTTTATATTTCGAAGTATTTTCTCAGAAAATAATCTAGATTCATTCCAAATTCATATTTTAATCGATTTCAATTCACAGATGAGACCCATTGAGGTGGTGTCACTTCTGAATTCCTCTATTCATCAAATTTCTCAAATTTTTGAAAGTTTCAGTCTGATCAGGACTCTGTCTCAGAGTCCTAATCCAGTCAGGAGTCTGTTTTTAAGTCTGTTTTACTTCCATTTTTAGTCTTTTCGATTATTTTCAAAATTTAGGTCATTTTACAGAGTCCAGTTAGTTCAGGACTCTATTTTAGAGTTCGGTCAAGTTAGGAGTCTAACCTTGACTGTGTTTTCTGACTTATTTCATCGTTTCTTGATAAAATCTTTCAAAAATCTTTCAAAAATCTTTCATTTAGCTTTCTAAAATTTAAAATCTCAGAGTCCTAAGAGTTCAGGACTCTGACTCGGAGTTCCAGTTCGCTTGAGACCCTATTTTCAGAGATCTTGAATTTCAAATATTGATTTTAACCCCTTTTTCAAAGCTGTTTTCAGTAGTTATTTCAAAACTTTCAAAAATCGATATGGGCCCACTCAGTTGGAACCATATCCAGAGGAATTCTGACCCAGTTAGAACCCTATTCCATTTCAAAAATTTTAATTTCAAAGTTTACTTTTGAAAATCTTTTGAAAAATCCTTCAATTTCAAGTTTTAAAATCATCTTTTTTTGAAAAACTCAAGTAGGGCCCACCCGGGGTGGTGCCATATTCGAGTAAGTCATGGCTAGACTAGGGTTAGTCAGTGTCTTGGTTAGTGTTAGAGATTTAGAAGAGTCAAAAGTTATTTTAAAAACTCATTTTGAACTTTGGATTTTAAAACTAGTGTTTTAAAAGGTTTTTAAAGAACTTTAAAAACCCAAATGTGGAAAATGCCAAGTGGCATCACATTTGGGGATTTTTTAGGATTAGCTAGGGGTTAATTAGGCATTATTTAGGATAATTTAGACTAGGGGTAGTTAGGTAACTCCACCCCAAAATCGCCCCCCCTTTAGAAGTCCAAAAATTTCAAAATTGCTAATTTTTAAAACCTAAAAAATTGTTATAAAAGGCCCTCATAGGGGGGACGATTTTTCCAGCCACCTTGGGAGCAAATCTTGGAGCTTCTCTCTCCTCTCCAGCCCTTTCTCCATTGATGCAACTCCAAGGTATGAACTTCTTCACTTTTCTTATTTTATTTAATGCTTTTTAATGCTTTAAACCTAGATTTAGGCTTGGACACCCCTCCTTATGGAAGATCAACCATGGTTTCACCTCAAGAACCATCAAGAATCAGCAAGAATGATCCAAAAAGGTGATCTAACCCTGTTTTGGATGATTTACAGGGATTTTAATCCATTAGAATTGATTTTAATATGATTCCTTACATTATTAACCAATAAAATATATGATTTACCCTTTTTAATGGGTTAAATCTATGTTTTAAAGGTGATATCAAATTCCAGCCATTGATTCCCTGTTTTTATTTTATTTTCATGGTTTATTCATGTTTGTTTTACGTTCTACAGCATAAAAATAATTTTTATTTACTGTTTTATGGTTTATTTTGTTGATTTACATTAGTTAATGCATGGTTTTCCAAGTTTTTTTTAATTTCTGTGTGTTTTAGGTTTAGAACAGCAAAGATGATGTTATTTCAGATGGAAGTTCTAATTGTTTATTTCTGATTTTTTTATATGTGATGCATGCATGATCTATTGAGTTACTGTAGAAAAATCAGAGGTTTTGGATCTGGGGAACCCTGTCAAAAAAATCAGACATCAAATCGGGTTTTTAAAGCTTTAAAATCGTAGTTAAAATCAAGAAGGTAACTTTCTGTGATGATATTTCTCTCATCTTATATCCGATTTTAGATCTGTAAAGTGCTATGGATTCACATTGAGTAGATCTGTCTGCTGTGAAATTTTCGGATTTTTTTATCACTGTTTAGTATTTTTTCCCTTTCAGAGAATCTGTTTTTAAATTTAAAACTCGTTAGGGTTTACCAAAACCCTAATCATACTTGTGTTAGTCATAAATCGCAAACCAAAGATCCAATTCATGATCTGTAAAAAGTGAGTATTGTTATTTTTATGTCTGTTATTCACCACTAAAATTGCAGAGATTTTTGTTTAGAATTGCTATTTATGTCTGTATTTTCAATCTGAAATAGCTGTTTTAATCCCTGTTAAAAGTGATATATTTTAGCTCAGATTGCCGGAAGGGTTTCTCCCTAACCGGAGATGATTTTCCGATCTGTAAATTGGGAAATCTCTGTTTTTCTTCTTAGTTAGTCTCTGTAAAATTTCATAAATTTCCATGGAGATTTGACCCCTGGTTCAGGTCTTGAATTGAAACTGGTTGGTGAATTAGGTCAAAAATAGCATATTTTAGGGTTTAATACAATTTTCGGATTAATTTAATGTCAAAAAATTATTTTTATAATTCCAATTCGACATTAGGGTTATAACAAGTGCAGGTACCATTTTTTATGGATTTTGGAATCCATTTGATGGCTGAATTAAGCAAATTGCAAAACCGGGTTCCTGAAAGATCCAAAAACACTGCTAAAATCACAGTTTTTGTGATATTATTGGATTTTCGTGCATAAGCATATATTTTTAGGGTTTAATCATGTTCATAATTATATTAGGATGCTTTAGGTTTAATTTGATGCTCATTTGATTTCATTCAGTGCATAAAACCTAAGTTTTTACCAAAATCTATTTCCGAAAACCCTGATTTCAAGGCCATAGTCTTGCTATCAGGGGCAATTTGGTTATTTGACCTAAATTTCGAAATCCCTAACCTTAATTTTCATGTGTTTAAGTATGTCATATCATATTTTAGCCTAGTTTATTTTCATTTGAATTTCAAAACTTGCACTTTACCAAATATATTTCTAAAAACCCTAATTTCAAGGCCATAGTCTTGTTATTAGGGGTATTTTGGTCATTTTGACACCAATTTTGAAATTTTATATCTTATCTTCCTTATTTATTCAATTTTATTTCATATTTTATTAATTTTGATTTAAGGGAATCATGGAAAAGGCTTATATCTAGCAAAATCCAACAATTTCCTGATATTGTTGGATAAATCTAGAAAAGCCAACATATTTTCATTAACCAAGTTTTCTAGTTTTGCAGGTACATTGAAGACTTTATTTTTTCATGTATTTAAATTTCAATAGTGATGTAACTTGTAATTAAACTTTGGAATAAGAATTTACATTTCCTGCTTAGCTTAGGTTGCATTGTATATAGTTTATTTTTATAATGTTAATGTGTGATGGATGATGATTCATGCATATTTTTATGAATTCACTATGGTCTACACGAATGGCACATGCACTAGCTTCTATGAAGTTTATAAACTTGGTGGAATTTGTATTTATGGCCATAGTCAGAATATGAATGATACTTAGATTTATGATCTTCACATTAGCCACATTCAGCCTACACTCTTAGGCTAACTTCAAAATGCACTGCATTTCTCAAAAATACAAAAAGTATTTCTCAAATCCATATTCAGTCATTTCATGCATTTGCCAATTCCAATTTCAATTCAGAGAAATCAGTTTTCTCAAAATTTTCTAAGTCATATGGAGAAATCGATTTTCTCAGAATATGAAAATCTCAAAGTATGTTTCAAATGTTTCTCAAGTTCAAAATTCGAAATTTCAAGTTATATTTTCAAGTTCAAAGTTGGAATTCAGAGAAACCAAGTTCTCTCACAATTGATTTTCATAAAATCTCAAGATTTCCCCAGAAATCGATTTTTACTTTTCTCAGAAATATTTTTTTCAAGTCCTAATTCACGATTTCTCATGTGATATCATTTCCAAGATTTACATTTTCTAAATATTTCAATCATTCAAAGCAAACATCATGTTTTCAAAATGTGCATTTTCTGAAAATTCATAGCACATGCCTGATTCTATGTGCATTTAGAAATTAGAATATGATTTAGACAAGTTGAATAGAGTAGAGCATAAGATTGATCCTTGGTTCAATTACCCCTGTTAAAGGTGGCCGGAACGGTTGAACCTCGTACCGACAGGCGAGTCCCATTCTACGGAATTTTCCCGCATTTTAAAACGGAGGCGAGTTATTTTCAAAAACTTTTTCAAAGGTCAGTTTGATTTGCAAAAGTAAAAATTTTTGCGATGATAACACCACTGCTTCTTATTAATCACTTTTTTTTTCTATTGACGCATCCGTGAGGGAGTTGGGTCGCCTATAGCGATGCCAACCCCTCTCTTATGCAATAACAATGGAGCAATCATGCTCAAACATTTTTTTTTTCTTTTTTTTTCTCTTTCTTTCTTTTGTTTTTCTTATCTCTTCCCCTTCTTGTTTTACTCATGCTGGGAATTTTGGGCTCAAATTGTAAGATCCAAAAATCTGACAGGGTTCGTCCGAATCCCGGTCTGAATTTCCCACTAAGTCGCTCTCTTGTTTTAATTTCCTGTTGAAATTTGGATTCTCTGCGTGACCTCTGCTATGATGTCCAATTCCTTACTCCCGTTAGCCAGGGTAGTTTGATCTTTAGGGACGTTGCTAGATATTGCTTAAAACCGATATTCATCACAATCGGTGCTCGTAATTTTCGTTTATGCTTTATAACTTTTATTTTTCTTCTTTCTGTTTTTCTGTAACTATCGCTATCCGTCATTAGTTCTGGTTTCTGGATTTTATTCCATGTGATATTTCCAGCATCCCCTTTAATTCACACCTGGTTATCCTATCGTCGGTGTAAGCTTGCATTTCATTAAGTGGGTTTATGTATCCGTTAAGTCATGGTAGTCACAATTGAAAGTTCAGCAGGATCTTTGGTTCTGGAGGTTGAGGGTGTTTGCTTGATTTTTTATATTGATTCCCAATTTCGTTGGATTATTGCACAATATCAAGCTCCCTTTGTTTCCATCCCTTGCTCATTTTGAGCATTTTTAGTATAGCAGTATCATTTCCACTATTCTGTAATTTAAAGGCATATTCTCCTGGTTTTATCCTAATTGCTCACCTGATGATCTATTTTTGAAGATATCTTAATCATATTATGCCACATTATATGTTATAACTCTTGTTTCAACTCATCGAGTATCCATCGCATGTTTCCTGCAGGCTCCTTACATTATATTTTCTTCAGCTTATTTCACCACATCTGCTAATGTACTATGCTTCCCGGCGTTTGGCTTCAGGCAGGGTATACTGTTAGGGGTATTAGTCCTAAAAATAAAAATATAAACAAACACCCTGGCTAATATTAGAGATCAGTTTGGGAGTTTCATCGTTTAACTTTAGAGAGCCTCAAAATGTTCGGTCCAGATAGAAAATGGATGGAAAATAAAATAATGTAGAGATCATTCCGAGATGTAGTTTTAGATTCAGGAACGAAGGTGAAAAGGCCATCGTATCCACCTTCTGGCCTAAAGTATTGCTATCCAGGTTTGCGTAAGACTCATTAAATTTAAGAGATACAGATGGAGATTTATCGGTGCTAATGTATTTCCTAGTTGTTAGTTCCATCACCCTTCAGTTGACACTTTGGTTGCTATAGGCAAGGTGACATGCCATATTTACATCTCAACAGTCAGTGGCATATCCAAAAGTTTACAGACTTTATAAATGATGCTGGCTGCTTGATGGTCCTTCCATTAGCATTTTCAGAACTGTGTGGCTCTTACTTTATTTGTCATTTTTTTTTCTTTTTTTTTTTCTTTTGTTACTCTTGTTTTGGGTTATCATGATTGAGCAGAAGATCGGAAGGAATTCAAACTGGATATTGACTACAACAACCTGGAGTTTGAAGATGTTGTGAAGTTGAAACAGATACCAGAAGTGACTTCTCAATTACATTATAGCTTTCAGCAATTCAGGGCAGTGATCGGAATGCATACCCCTGTTAGTTCAAGAGGAGCGTGAATTATGGGGATAAGCTGAACCCTCTTTCATCCCAGCAAATCCTTATTAGGGATTCAAGGTTTTATAAAATCCAATATATCTATGGTGCCTAAACACTCAAGGTTATACATGAGCACTGCTTTTCTGCATCTACAGCAACTCCCTAAGTTGCTGTAGCCTTGTATTCGCTACAATGGTCCCACATAATGGCCTTTACGTCATTTGGAGGAGCTATTAGAAAAGCTCAAAGTAAAGTGTCAATAAAGAGAAGCAGAAGTTTAATAATTGATGAGTCCGAGGACTCTTGGAAGGCCAGTTTGTGTAATTCTTGCTATCTCTCCTGCATATGTTTATTAGTGCTGGAAGATTATTTGTTTCTGCGATTTGATTATGTAGACTTCATTGCTTAACCAATGCATTTGGATTTACTAAACTCCATTTTTACTATCTTGGATGCAGGGATCTTGTTTCCTGCTGTTATCACCTAAATGCTAAATAGCTCAGGGTTTAAGCACCTCCTGATCCAGTTCAAACCACCACCCTCCCTATCACAATATGCATGCCGCTCCACCATGCATCATCAAAAGCCATTTTTTTATACTGTTATACTCTACCTAATGTTGATATGGTTTTCCATTACATACTAATTCCAACATTCCAACATCTTACCACAACACTTGCACTTTTTTTTTTTTTTGCCCTTCAGTGTGGCAAACACTCAGCTGCCATCGGAGTGCTCTCTGTTATACTACCTTTACAGCCATCACAGCATTACCATTGACATCATCAGCAATACCCATCATTCCACGGCAGTATCCACCCTGCTGCCACGGTTTTTCAGAAGATACAGTCCCAACACCCTCCTGTCTACAGCCACTCTGTGGTTATGTCCCTGCAGCCTCATCAAACCCCTCCACTAGGGGTAACCTGTCACCCATCTACAGCACTGCCCAGCATTGCTGTAACCATTTACATATCCGCAGCTACGCTCATGCACTGTTATGATTCATGTATCCATCACCATAGCCTATCCTATGCATATACAGCTCTCATAATTGTTACTAGTATAGCATGTATGCATGCTTAGCTCCAACATCCATCCCTCACAATTACTTCACTGAGTCACTCAAGACACCTCCAGCCGCCATAGCACTATACAATCCTCATTCCCTCCTTGTTATTGTCCCTTATCTACTACAATTTGAATTTATCATCTCAACACATCTCCCTACTGTATATACCCTCATATATATATATGTACATATATACCTATACATACTCATGTACATACGAATACACCCATATGTGTATATATAAATATATATATATATATATATATATATATATATGTATATAGGTACATATATGTCATTTCCATCATTTCTGTCATACATATCTTTTCACTATTTGATTTTGCACATGACATATGTGATTTTCCTTTTCTTTTCATTACTAATCTGTCTGCTTTGCAGGACATATGTGGATAAAATTGTCATTTGGAATTGTAAATTTGATTCTATGAGTTGTAATAGCTAGACTTTAATGAGAATTTACATTCCTTGCTGATCATGCATATAATTCAGGGTTTATTAACATTTAAATATGCATGATTTTATGAAATAATGTTTCAAAAACCCAATTTTATGTTAGTTTTTGAGTAAATGTGCTAAAATGATTTAAAAATAGAAAATGCATGAAAAATAGTTTTATTTTTACATTTTTATACATATTTTAGTTTTTGTTATATTCATAGTAGTTTAGTTTTAGTTTGCAATTAAAAATGAAATAAAAATAAAATAAAATAAAGTAATATAGAAAAATATTTTTTCATTTTAAGTGTTTGTTTTTTTTTAAAAAGAGAAAAAAATTTAGAATAGTTTTTTTTAGTTCTTCATAAATAAGTTTTGTTTTTAAATCTTTGAAAATTTTATAATAAACTGGTATATAGTTTTTGATTTTTGAAAATTTCAAAAATAAACACAAACCGGTTCAACCGGTTTGCTTTTCAAAAATAAAACTGTTTTGAACCGGTTCCAGCCGGTTTCAAAGGTTTGAAAGCTTTTAAAAACCCCAAAAATCGTAAAAACCAGGCGCCTCCTCTCATTCACGGCTGAAGCCGTCTTTCCCCTCTTCCCCTCTATTCCCTCTCTTCTCTCTTCCCTCCACCATTGCCGGTGGCTACCCTTTTTCCCTAATTTCTCCTTCTTCCTCTTCCTCTTCCTCTTCCTCTTCTTCTTTCCAGCCGGCGACAGTGGTGGAAGCTCCTCATTCCGGCGATGGCAGTGGTGGTGGAGGTCGCCACATTCTCCCCAAATCCCTCAGGTTCATGGTGAGTGTTGAGTACTCTTCTTTATCCTCTTCTTCTTCTTCTTCTTCCTCTTCTTCATCCGATTCATCTACTTCTTCTTCTTCTTCCGATTTTTTTTTAGTTCTTCTTCTTCATCCTCTGCATCTTCTTCTTCTTCTGCAGCTTCTTCGTTTTCTTTCATCTTCAGATTTTCTTCTTGTTCCTCCGATTCTTCTTCTTCTTTCAATTCTTCTTCTTTTTCTTCTTCTTCTGATTGATCTTCTTCTTCTTCAATTATTCTTCAGATCATATTCTGGTTGCTATTTCTGTAAAACAAAGAAAGAAAAAAAAAGCAGAAAAAAAATATATAAAAACGAAAGAAAAAAAATCGATAGATCGGATGCTGATTACTTTTTCAATCCTTCCGTTAATTTGATTTTCAGTATTGTTTTAATTCAGTAATTGTGTGTTTTGATTTCCATTTTCATTTCTATTTCCTGTTTTTGCAGTTTTTAAATTTCTGGATTAACCGTGTTCCATAATTTCTGTTTTCGTTGAGTTTGTGTTTTTGTCTAGTTGATGTAATTGTTGTTTTTCCTAATAGTGTTCATGTTTATTTTTTTTCACTTAATTCATTTTGTTGTTCTGTGTTCATTTGCTTGTTTGACAATTAATTTTGTGTATGCATTTGCTTTGGATTTGTTTGCTTCTAAATTTTCATCTTTACTTGTCATTTTCTAGTTTTGTTTTTAGCTCAATCTCTGTTTTTTTCATTTTTTCATTTCTAGTTTCGTATTTCCTGATTTTCTTATTTCAAGTCATTTTCTGTTTTTGTAATACTGAATTTTCCACTTGTTTTCATTCTAATTTTCTGTTTGTTTCATTCTTTAAATTCATGTTTTTACATTACAGTTAGTTTTTTTTTATGCATTAAATTTCCTGTTTTCTTTAATTCTTGGAATTAATGTTGTTTTCAAATTCTTGTTCTTTTATCATAGTTAATTCATGTTTCCTTCATTGATTTCTTGTTTTGTTTTCATAGTTAGTTTAATGTTTTGTTAGTTAATTGAGTTAGTTGTTAGTTAGTTTTGATTTTAAATTTAGTTCATAAAAGTGCTTAGTCATAATATTTTTTTTTAGCATTTAAACAAGTTGTTTAGTACAATTTCTATTTCGATCTCTTGTACTACTCGTGTCCTTTTGACTTGTGCAGGATTGCACGAGATTGGAGCAGAAGAGACTACGTGACACGAAGTGCAAAGATAGAAGATTTTTACTTTTCAGTTTAGACTTAGAATTTAATTGGGTTTGTAAATATTGCACTTTACGCCCTCTGCGAAGGGTATTCATTTGTTGTAATAGTTAGTTGTTTTTACTTTTCTTGAACACTTTACATTTCAATAATTTGGCAATAAAGAATAGTTTAGACTTGTGTGTTTGAATACAACATATTCCCGTTCCCTGAGTTCGACCCGGTCTCATCCACTAGTGAGAACCGGTTTTTATTATTTGATGTCTGGTTTTCACATGTTTTACATTTAAAAATCTTTTCAAAATTACAACGATTTTAAAAGAAGACATCAAATTTTTGGCGCCGTTGCCGGGGAACGGCGTAATATTAGTATTCACTTTATTGCCTAGTGTTTGTGTTGCATTTAGGTTTAGAACCACGTATGTGCATATCTTAGAGAAGAGCTTACTTTTCTGCACAACCCACCTATTAGGATTTCCTTAGAGGTGACTGTGTACGATTGGTACCGTACACATAGAATTTATATTTCTATGCATAATCTCTTTTATGTGTAACTGCGTGGTGTTTGTTTAGTTTTTGTTGTTTTTAGTTAACTCGCTTTGTGGTTTGTGTGGTTTGGCCGCTTAGTGCGTTAGTTAGGTAGAAAACCCAAAGTTAGGACGTGTGCTACACCGGTCTACTCTAAGGTGTACGCAATGGCTGACGATCATCATTTGATCCGTCCTTTGAGGGAGTACTTCATGCCAAATACGTATACTCCCGCCTCCTGCATCACGAGACCTGATGTAGGAGCGAGCTATTTTGAGATTAAGGCCAGTGTGATTCAAATGTTACCTTCGTTTTATGGCCTTAGCAATGAGGACCCATATCGTCATCTCGACGAATTCCTTGAGATTTGCTCGACTGTGCGAATCAATAATTTTGGAGATGATGCTATGCGGTTGACTCTGTTTTCGTTCTCTCTCAAAGATAAAGCCAAGCACTGACTAAAATCTCTTGAGACGGTTCGTATTACTACTTGGGAAGGAATGCAAAAAGAATTTTTAAAAAAATATTTCCCAGTTGGTAAGATAAACCAGTTTCGTAAAGCTATAACCAGTTTTTCTCAAATTGAGGGAGAACAAATTCACGAGTCTTGGGAGAGATTGAAAGATCTTCTCCGCAAGTGTCCTCATCACCAGGTGCCTCGTTGGCAGTTGGTGCAGTATTTTTATGACGGGCTTACTGAAAAGCATCGTCAAATGGTTGATTCGTCTTGTGGGGGCACTTTTATGCTCAAAAGTGAGGACGAGGCGTGGTCTCTATTCGAGACCTTGAGTGAAAACACGATGCATCATAATTTGTCTTCACGGCTCGATAGGACTACATCTCTGCCTAGTGGTCCTAGGAAAGTTGGGATTTCCGAAGTTGGGTACGAGTTAGAATTGCATACCAAGGTTGACCAGTTGACTAGGAAGTTAGATCAATTCCTAGCCAATTCCTCGAGAAATCCAATAGAAAGAGTGTGCGAGATATGTGCTAGCCCTGCACACTGTGTTGCGGATTGTCCGGCAGCGCCATTATATTCTGAATTCGTTCAGGAGCAGGTGAATGCTGCCCAAGGTTTTGCTAGACCCATGCTTGATTCATTTACATCAACATATAACCCAGGTTGGCGAAACCAGTCTATCTCTCCATTCCATCAGCCCTCCCAGACACAGTATAGACCCAGTAACCCTTCACAAGGTTACTCACATCCTATATTTCCACAGGTTCATCCCCAGTATTGTCTACCTTCACCTCAGGAGCCCATTCCAAGTTCATCATTTCAAGAGAAGATGTTAGAAGCCTTTTCTGATATCAAGGCCACTCTTTGTTCCCATACGCAGCCAATAGCCAAGCTAGAGACTCAAATGGGACAATTAGCTCAGTCATTGAGTAGACAAAGTCAGGGGAACCTTCATAGTCAGTCTGTTGTCACATCCAAGGGAGAGGATTCCATGTTATTTGACTTGCAACCCACTACTTCACATCATGAGCAAGTCAAATCTGTTACATCCCTTCAGTATGGGAAGGCGTGTCACCCTACTCAGGAATCGACTCATGAACCCCATATCATTTCTACTGACAAGTCGATCTCCATGAGACCTCAACAGAAGGGGCCTTACTCACAGCATACATTTTCATCATATAAAGCCCCATTTTCTCAGCCTTTAGGATCACCAATTTTTAGTAAGCAAGAGGTACAGATACAGAAGGTGCTTGACCAAGTCAAGCCAGATCATATTCACCACTTGTCTGAAGTTGCATTCATTGGTACTCGGTCGGTCCTAGACTCTCGATTCTTGACCAGTCTCTCAGATGAGACTAATCTCCGTTCTTCATGTCAAGAGAGTTTTGATACTACAGTTAGAGGTAGACGGGATGGAAACACAGTGCGTAGTGTCACATATGACACTCTTTTCTTCATAGAGCACGGTTGAGTCTGACTTCATGTCCATTGATCTCATGGACGATGAAGGTTTTTCCAGGGATCCGTCTGGCTGGGGACGTGAAACTTAGCGCTTTATGGGAGGCAACCCATATCTTGTACATTATTAGGTTTACTTAGAATTTATAGATTTTATTTTGTTTTTAGAGTTTTTCATATTCTTTTTGTTTCATTCATGGTTTCATGTTTTGTCATGTGTACATTGCATTCATTACATTCATAGAACGTGCATTTTTAATTCATGTCAGGTCATTCTACTCTTTTCCCTCATTTATTTCTCTCATGTGCATTCACTTAGTTTCATTCAAGCATGGGGGAGTGCCACTGGGACAGTGTCATTCAAGCATGGGGGAGGGTGTAGTTTGCACACCTTGATATTTCTGTTTACGTTCTTGCACATGTTTACACATCTCTCATGAAAAGTAGATTTTTAAAGAAAAAGTTTGAACTTATATGAATGTTATTTCAAATCTAATGTTTTTAGAGGATTTTTAAGCCCCACGAAAAAAATTTCTGACATAGATCTAAAAATTATGGTTGTTTATGCGAAGTTCAAAGAAATGATAATAGATACATGTTAGAATTTATTTTGAATCATAAATATGAATATGCACAGTTGTATTTTTGAAAAACTAAGCAAATGAACAAAAGCATAAAAATGAGCTCAAAAAGTGAGAAAAAGCATGCGTTAGGTTGTTTGGATAATTTCACAATCCTTAGTAGATGGAATTTAGATGTAAGTTGAAACTTTTAATTCCATTTTCGAAAAGGAGAGTGGAAAACTTTGTGATCCTAAGTAACTGAGAACAGATACAAGTTGAAATATTTGACTCTCATGTTATAAAGGTGAATAAAGGAAGTCACTTTTATGTCTTAGTTGATATCTTTTGGGATGTATTGAAAAAGTATAGAAGATATTGACATTGCACAAGTCATAAAAGCAGACCACACGCAAGCTATATGAGAAAAATAAGTGCGCAAAAAGAAAAAGCGTGAAAAGAAAAAAAAAAGAGAGAAAGAGCTTAAAAAGAAAGAAAAGTTCAATGCTTAGAAGTGCGATTGAGAAAACCTGTGCAGAAAACATATGAGTGAGGATAAGTAAATAATAATATGTTTTTATTGGATTTTCTAAGAATAAAACATAAATAACTGTGATATTTGGAAAAGTGAAAGAAATTCTTTTTCTGTGGTGGTACATAAAAAACTCTAATTATATTGTGATTTTGAAATAACAGGAAAGATTTGTGAAAATAAAGTATTTAATTACCTACTGATTGTGAGGATGTGTAATATTATGCATACATGACAGAGATGTTTGTGGGTAGCATCACTGCAAACCCTCACGAGACCTTACTCGTCCACTGGGGTAACCCAGGGGTTGAAAAGGCTTGTTGCATGAGCTAAATGCAACCGTGATTCCTACGAAAGTGAGTTAGGTGATAGTTTGATTTCTTGCATTTTTCTAGTTTGCTCGAGGACTAGCAAAACATAAGCATGGGGGTATTTGATCATGCATATAATTCAGGGTTTATTAACATTTAAATATGCATGATTTTATGAAATAATGTTTCAAAAACCCAATTTTATGTTAGTTTTTGAGTAAATGTGCTAAAATGATTTAAAAATAGAAAATGCATGAAAAATAGTTTTATTTTTACATTTTTATACATATTTTAGTTTTTGTTATATTCATAGTAGTTTAGTTTTAGTTTGCAATTAAAAATGAAATAAAAATAAAATAAAATAAAATAATATAGAAAAATATTTTTTCATTTTAAGTGTTTGTTTTTTTTAAAAAAGAGAAAAAAATTTAGAATAGTTTTTTTTAGTTCTTCATAAATAAGTTTTGTTTTTAAATCTTTGAAAATTTTATAATAAACTGGTATATAGTTTTTGATTTTTGAAAATTTCAAAAATAAACACAAACCGGTTCAACCGGTTTGCTTTTCAAAAATAAAACTGTTTTGAACCGGTTCCAGCCGGTTTCAAAGGTTTGAAAGCTTTTAAAAACCCCAAAAATCGTAAAAACCAGGCGCCTCCTCTCATTCACGGCTGAAGCCGTCTTTCCCCTCTTCCCCTCTATTCCCTCTCTTCTCTCTTCCCTCCACCATTGCCGGTGGCTACCCTTTTTCCCTAATTTCTCCTTCTTCCTCTTCCTCTTCCTCTTCCTCTTCCTCTTCTTCTTTCCAGCCGGCGACAGTGGTGGAAGCTCCTCATTCCGGCGATGGCAGTGGTGGTGGAGGTCGCCACATTCTCCCCAAATCCCTCAGGTTCATGGTGAGTGTTGAGTACTCTTCTTTATCCTCTTCTTCTTCTTCTTCTTTCTCTTCTTCATCCGATTCATCTACTTCTTCTTCTTCTTCCGATTTTTTTTTAGTTCTTCTTCTTCATCCTCTGCATCTTCTTCTTCTTCTGCAGCTTCTTCGTTTTCTTTCATCTTCAGATTTTCTTCTTGTTCCTCCGATTCTTCTTCTTCTTTCAATTCTTCTTCTTTTTCTTCTTCTTCTGATTGATCTTCTTCTTCTTCAATTATTCTTCAGATCATATTCTGGTTGCTATTTCTGTAAAACAAAGAAAGAAAAAAAAAGCAGAAAAAAAATATATAAAAACGAAAGAAAAAAAATCGATAGATCGGATGCTGATTACTTTTTCAATCCTTCCGTTAATTTGATTTTCAGTATTGTTTTAATTCAGTAATTGTGTGTTTTGATTTCCATTTTCATTTCTATTTCCTGTTTTTGCAGTTTTTAAATTTCTGGATTAACCGTGTTCCATAATTTCTGTTTTCGTTGAGTTTGTGTTTTTGTCTAGTTGATGTAATTGTTGTTTTTCCTAATAGTGTTCATGTTTATTTTTTTTCACTTAATTCATTTTGTTGTTCTGTGTTCATTTGCTTGTTTGACAATTAATTTTGTGTATGCATTTGCTTTGGATTTGTTTGCTTCTAAATTTTCATCTTTACTTGTCATTTTCTAGTTTTGTTTTTAGCTCAATCTCTGTTTTTTTCATTTTTTCATTTCTAGTTTCGTATTTCCTGATTTTCTTATTTCAAGTCATTTTCTGTTTTTGTAATACTGAATTTTCCACTTGTTTTCATTCTAATTTTCTGTTTGTTTCATTCTTTAAATTCATGTTTTTACATTACAGTTAGTTTTTTTTTATGCATTAAATTTCCTGTTTTCTTTAATTCTTGGAATTAATGTTGTTTTCAAATTCTTGTTCTTTTATCATAGTTAATTCATGTTTCCTTCATTGATTTCTTGTTTTGTTTTCATAGTTAGTTTAATGTTTTGTTAGTTAATTGAGTTAGTTGTTAGTTAGTTTTGATTTTAAATTTAGTTCATAAAAGTGCTTAGTCATAATATTTTTTTTTAGCATTTAAACAAGTTGTTTAGTACAATTTCTATTTCGATCTCTTGTACTACTCGTGTCCTTTTGACTTGTGCAGGATTGCACGAGATTGGAGCAGAAGAGACTACGTGACACGAAGTGCAAAGATAGAAGATTTTTACTTTTCAGTTTAGACTTAGAATTTAATTGGGTTTGTAAATATTGCACTTTACGCCCTCTGCGAAGGGTATTCATTTGTTGTAATAGTTAGTTGTTTTTACTTTTCTTGAACACTTTACATTTCAATAATTTGGCAATAAAGAATAGTTTAGACTTGTGTGTTTGAATACAACATATTCCCGTTCCCTGAGTTCGACCCGGTCTCATCCACTAGTGAGAACCGGTTTTTATTATTTGATGTCTGGTTTTCACATGTTTTACATTTAAAAATCTTTTCAAAATTACAACGATTTTAAAAGAAGACATCAAATTTTTGGCGCCGTTGCCGGGGAACGGCGTAATATTAGTATTCACTTTATTGCCTAGTGTTTGTGTTGCATTTAGGTTTAGAACCACGTATGTGCATATCTTAGAGAAGAGCTTACTTTTCTGCACAGCCCACCTATTAGGATTTCCTTAGAGGTGACTGTGTACGATTGGTACCGTACACATAGAATTTATATTTCTATGCATAATCTTTTTTATGTGTAACTGCGTGGTGTTTGTTTAGTTTTTGTTGTTTTTAGTTAACTCGCTTTGTGGTTTGTGTGGTTTGGCCGCTTAGTGCGTTAGTTAGGTAGAAAACCCAAAGTTAGGACGTGTGCTACACCGGTCTACTCTAAGGTGTACGCAATGGCTGACGATCATCATTTGATCCGTCCTTTGAGGGAGTACTTCATGCCAAATACGTATACTCCCGCCTCCTGCATCACGAGACCTGATGTAGGAGCGAGCTATTTTGAGATTAAGGCCAGTGTGATTCAAATGTTACCTTCGTTTTATGGCCTTAGCAATGAGGACCCATATCGTCATCTCGACTGTGCGAATCAATAATTTTGGAGATGATGCTATGCGGTTGACTCTGTTTTCGTTCTCTCTCAAAGATAAAGCCAAGCACTGACTAAAATCTCTTGAGACGGTTCGTATTACTACTTGGGAAGGAATGCAAAAAGAATTTTCAAAAAAAATATTTCCCAGTTGGTAAGATAAACCAGTTTCGTAAAGCTATAACCAGTTTTTCTCAAATTGAGGGAGAACAAATTCACGAGTCTTGGGAGAGATTGAAAGATCTTCTCCGCAAGTGTCCTCATCACCAGGTGCCTCGTTGGCAGTTGGTGCAGTATTTTTATGACGGGCTTACTGAAAAGCATCGTCAAATGGTTGATTCGTCTTGTGGGGGCACTTTTATGCTCAAAAGTGAGGACGAGGCGTGGTCTCTATTCGAGACCTTGAGTGAAAACACGATGCATCATAATTTGTCTTCACGGCTCGATAGGACTACATCTCTGCCTAGTGGTCCTAGGAAAGTTGGGATTTCCGAAGTTGGGTACGAGTTAGAATTGCATACCAAGGTTGACCAGTTGACTAGGAAGTTAGATCAATTCCTAGCCAATTCCTCGAGAAATCCAATAGAAAGAGTGTGCGAGATATGTGCTAGCCCTGCACACTGTGTTGCGGATTGTCCGGCAGCGCCATTATATTCTGAATTCGTTCAGGAGCAGGTGAATGCTGCCCAAGGTTTTGCTAGACCCATGCTTGATTCGTTTACATCATCATATAACCCAGGTTGGCGAAACCAGTCTATTTCTCCATTCCATCAGCCCTCCCAGACACAGTATAGACCCAGTAACCCTTCACAAGGTTACTCACATCCTATATTTCCACAGGTTCATCCCCAGTATTGTCTACCTTCACCTCAGGAGCCCATTCCAAGTTCATCATTTCAAGAGAAGATGTTAGAAGCCTTTTCTGATATCAAGGCCACTCTTTGTTCCCATACGCAGCCAATAGCCAAGCTAGAGACTCAAATGGGACAATTAGCTCAGTCATTGAGTAGACAAAGTCAGGGGAACCTTCATAGTCAGTCTGTTGTCACATCCAAGGGAGAGGATTCCATGTTATTTGACTTGCAACCCACTACTTCACATCATGAGCAAGTCAAATCTGTTACATCCCTTCAGTATGGGAAGGCGTGTCACCCTACTCAGGAATCGACTCATGAACCCCATATCATTTCTACTGACAAGTCGATCTCCATGAGACCTCAACAGAAGGGGCCTTACTCACAGCATACATTTTCATCATATAAAGCCCCATTTTCTCAGCCTTTAGGATCACCAATTTTTAGTAAGCAAGAGG
Source organism: Nuphar pumila (assembly GCF_984573655.1). NCBI lineage: Eukaryota > Viridiplantae > Streptophyta > Magnoliopsida > Nymphaeales > Nymphaeaceae > Nuphar > Nuphar pumila. Next base: position 55,896,354 of record NC_143254.1, read on the forward strand.
TACAGATACAGAAGGTGCTTGACCAAGTCAAGCCAGATCATATTCACCACTTGTCTGAAGTTGCATTCATTGGTACTCGGTCGGTCCTAGACTCTCGATTCTTGACCAGTCTCTCAGATGAGACTAATCTCCGTTCTTCATGTCAAGAGAGTTTTGATACTACAGTTAGAGGTAGACGGGATGGAAACACAGTGCGTAGTGTCACATATGACACTCTTTTCTTCATAGAGCACGGTTGAGTCTGACTTCATGTCCATTGATCTCATGGACGATGAAGGTTTTTCCAGGGATCCGTCTGGCTGGGGACGTGAAACTTAGCGCTTTATGGGAGGCAACCCATATCTTGTACATTATTAGGTTTACTTAGAATTTATAGATTTTATTTTGTTTTTAGAGTTTTTCATATTCTTTTTGTTTCATTCATGGTTTCATGTTTTGTCATGTGTACATTGCATTCATTACATTCATAGAACGTGCATTTTTAATTCATGTCAGGTCATTCTACTCTTTTCCCTCATTTATTTCTCTCATGTGCATTCACTTAGTTTCATTCAAGCATGGGGGAGTGCCACTGGGACAGTGTCATTCAAGCATGGGGGAGGGTGTAGTTTGCACACCTTGATATTTCTGTTTACGTTCTTGCACATGTTTACACATCTCTCATGAAAAGTAGATTTTTAAAGAAAAAGTTTGAACTTATATGAATGTTATTTCAAATCTAATGTTTTTAGAGGATTTTTAAGCCCCACGAAAAAAATTTCTGACATAGATCTAAAAATTATGGTTGTTTATGCGAAGTTCAAAGAAATGATGATAGATACATGTTAGAATTTATTTTGAATCATAAATATGAATATGCACAGTTGTATTTTTGAAAAACTAAGCAAATGAACAAAAGCATAAAAATGAGCTCAAAAAGTGAGAAAAAGCATGCGTTAGGTTGTTTGGATAATTTCACAATCCTTAGTAGATGGAATTTAGATGTAAGTTGAAACTTTTAATTCCATTTTCGAAAAGGAGAGTGGAAAACTTTGTGATCCTAAGTAACTGAGAACAGATACAAGTTGAAATATTTGACTCTCATGTTATAAAGGTGAATAAAGGAAGTCACTTTTATGTCTTAGTTGATATCTTTTGGGATGTATTGAAAAAGTATAGAAGATATTGACATTGCACAAGTCATAAAAGCAGACCACACGCAAGCTATATGAGAAAAATAAGTGCGCAAAAAGAAAAAGCGTGAAAAGAAAAAAAAAAGAGAGAAAGAGCTTAAAAAGAAAGAAAAGTTCAATGCTTAGAAGTGCGATTGAGAAAACCTGTGCAGAAAACATATGAGTGAGGATAAGTAAATAATAATATGTTTTTATTGGATTTTCTAAGAATAAAACATAAATAACTGTGATATTTGGAAAAGTGAAAGAAATTCTTTTTCTGTGGTGGTACATAAAAAACTCTAATTATATTGTGATTTTGAAATAACAGGAAAGATTTGTGAAAATAAAGTATTTAATTACCTACTGATTGTGAGGATGTGTAATATTATGCATACATGACAGAGATGTTTGTGGGTAGCATCACTGCAAACCCTCACGAGACCTTACTCGTCCACTGGGGTAACCCAGGGGTTGAAAAGGCTTGTTGCATGAGCTAAATGCAACCGTGATTCCTACGAAAGTGAGTTAGGTGATAGTTTGATTTCTTGCATTTTTCTAGTTTGCTCGAGGACTAGCAAAACATAAGCATGGGGGTATTTGATCATGCATATAATTCAGGGTTTATTAACATTTAAATATGCATGATTTTATGAAATAATGTTTCAAAAACCCAATTTTATGTTAGTTTTTGAGTAAATGTGCTAAAATGATTTAAAAATAGAAAATGCATGAAAAATAGTTTTATTTTTACATTTTTATACATATTTTAGTTTTTGTTATATTCATAGTAGTTTAGTTTTAGTTTGCAATTAAAAATGAAATAAAAATAAAATAAAATAAAATAATATAGAAAAATATTTTTTCATTTTAAGTGTTTGTTTTTTTTAAAAAAGAGAAAAAAATTTAGAATAGTTTTTTTTAGTTCTTCATAAATAAGTTTTGTTTTTAAATCTTTGAAAATTTTATAATAAACTGGTATATAGTTTTTGATTTTTGAAAATTTCAAAAATAAACACAAACCGGTTCAACCGGTTTGCTTTTCAAAAATAAAACTGTTTTGAACCGGTTCCAGCCGGTTTCAAAGGTTTGAAAGCTTTTAAAAACCCCAAAAATCGTAAAAACCAGGCGCCTCCTCTCATTCACGGCTGAAGCCGTCTTTCCCCTCTTCCCCTCTATTCCCTCTCTTCTCTCTTCCCTCCACCATTGCCGGTGGCTACCCTTTTTCCCTAATTTCTCCTTCTTCCTCTTCCTCTTCCTCTTCCTCTTCCTCTTCTTCTTTCCAGCCGGCGACAGTGGTGGAAGCTCCTCATTCCGGCGATGGCAGTGGTGGTGGAGGTCGCCACATTCTCCCCAAATCCCTCAGGTTCATGGTGAGTGTTGAGTACTCTTCTTTATCCTCTTCTTCTTCTTCTTCTTCCTCTTCTTCATCCGATTCATCTACTTCTTCTTCTTCTTCCGATTTTTTTTTAGTTCTTCTTCTTCATCCTCTGCATCTTCTTCTTCTTCTGCAGCTTCTTCGTTTTCTTTCATCTTCAGATTTTCTTCTTGTTCCTCCGATTCTTCTTCTTCTTTCAATTCTTCTTCTTTTTCTTCTTCTTCTGATTGATCTTCTTCTTCTTCAATTATTCTTCAGATCATATTCTGGTTGCTATTTCTGTAAAACAAAGAAAGAAAAAAAAAGCAGAAAAAAAATATATAAAAACGAAAGAAAAAAAATCGATAGATCGGATGCTGATTACTTTTTCAATCCTTCCGTTAATTTGATTTTCAGTATTGTTTTAATTCAGTAATTGTGTGTTTTGATTTCCATTTTCATTTCTATTTCCTGTTTTTGCAGTTTTTAAATTTCTGGATTAACCGTGTTCCATAATTTCTGTTTTCGTTGAGTTTGTGTTTTTGTCTAGTTGATGTAATTGTTGTTTTTCCTAATAGTGTTCATGTTTATTTTTTTTCACTTAATTCATTTTGTTGTTCTGTGTTCATTTGCTTGTTTGACAATTAATTTTGTGTATGCATTTGCTTTGGATTTGTTTGCTTCTAAATTTTCATCTTTACTTGTCATTTTCTAGTTTTGTTTTTAGCTCAATCTCTGTTTTTTTCATTTTTTCATTTCTAGTTTCGTATTTCCTGATTTTCTTATTTCAAGTCATTTTCTGTTTTTGTAATACTGAATTTTCCACT